>NW_008602146.1:0-16888 GCF_000691845.1 Merops nubicus | reverse complement strand
GTCCTGCTGGTCCTACACACTGTACTTCAGCAGAGATCTCTTAGCCTCTCCATGGATGGATAGCTTGGCACTCACCATACCCTTATTTCCTTCTTGTTCAAACATAAGGTACAAACCACGACATTCTGATGTCATCTTCTCAGATTTTAGCATTGGTCACCTGCCTGCCTTTGAACAGGGACAGGATAACCCAGTTGTCCACCCCTCTTCACCCAAGCTGCTGCTTGGTCAGGTCATTAAGCCAATTCTAAGATGCTCCTGCTCATCTGTGCTACTCCTTAACACTTTTTCTACCAGTGTTGGCTGATTTCATCGAGCACCATGACTAAAGGAGCCCCAAAGACAGGTTGCAAAAGCAAAAGGGGTGATGCTGGATCCAGGTTTGAACATCCCCCTGCTGCCTGGGCCAGGAGGACACCTACATATAAGTGCTTTTAACTGGCAAACAATCTCACCCCCAAGGTCAACGTAAGTTTATTCTGAGGGCCCAGAACATGGCCAGGTTACAGTAATCTACCATGTTATTATGGGAATGCTTGACTTTCAGGCCAGTCTCCAAACCTTGCTTTTCTCCCAATGGGCTAGACAGAGTCAATACAAAGCTTTTAATACAGCCGCTGATACAGACTCTTTTGTCCAAATATTATCTCAATCAAGTGGAATTTGGTTCACTTATCTCATCTGGTACATAGTGAATCCCCAGCCACCATTCAGCTATCCAGCGTGAAGACTTCAGAAACTGGAGAAAGTTTCAGCAAGTTAAACAGAACTGATTTGCTATGGACTGCAAAACTATTACTGATTTTCATGGGCATACACAAGGTCAGCAAAGGAAATAATAAACTCTAGTTTCTTTGCTGAAAATAAGCATCAAAACCAGTCGTTTGAAACACAAGGCACAGACAGAATAAAATCAGAATCAAGTTACAGTGTTGGCTTTGCTGGAAGAATTTACAACTATCTCCCTGTCTTGCAGAAAGAACTGATACTATGAACTTGTCCATTCAATGGACAGAGCAAGGAAACACTTGCTTCAAAATGGTTGTTAAAATTATCATTAATCTCTAAAGACTGACAAGTGGAGATTGAGATCCTCTAGCTAAGAGCATGCAAAATTCCCTTAGCTCCAGAATTAAGGAATATCTTCAGGACAGCAGAGTGCTTTGGCTGATAAATTCAGGTTTTTCTGACTCCAGAAACACAGGACTGCTTAGCATCAATTATGGCAATGACTGCAGATCCCTTCAGGTCATGTTCTCCTATGGAAAATATGAAGAAGGGGGCTGGAGCTCATGGCAGTGCCTAACTGTTGTCTAGCAAGAGTGGCCCTTGATAGAAAAAAAGGTTATGCCACAGGAATGATTAAACAGGTGGAATAAGACAGCAAAGCTGAGCCTCTCTCTAGTACCTATGGGTTGCCCAGGGAGGTGGTTGAGGCCCCATCTCTGGGGGTCTTTAAGGCCAGGCTGGAGGAGGCTCTGGGCAGCCTGATCTAGTGGGAGGTGTCCCTGCTCATGGCAGAGGGGTTGGAACTGGGGGATCCTTGTGGTCCCTTCCAGCCCTGACAGATTCTGATCTGTTTTAGCAGAGGACTTTAGAGCCCTAATGGCTCAATGGTTGGACCTGATGATCTTGGAGGTCCCTTCCAACCTAAAGGATTCTATGATTCTATGATTCTATGTATCTCTGCCTTTTGCTCCTCTCTGAGCTGACTTGTGACTTAGCTTTATACACCAAGTCCATGGCAACCCTCATCTCCCTCACCAGCTTCCTCAAACATCTGCAAATCCATGCTTCCAGTCTGCAGCCACAAGGTGAACAAGAGCTAAACCCTCCTACACCAAAGCAGTGGAAGAGAGCAGCAAGATGCTCTCTTCATCTTGGATATAAACCCAAACACAACACAACTCCTTCAAAACTATGGCCATCAGAGCTACCTTCGGTCACCTCTGCTCAGCTGCATGCATTTACCTCAGCAGCAGTAATGGTTGTTTGCACTTTGCTGTGTTTCCAGTTGGGAATTCACTAATTATTCTCAATATTCACTTAATGTTGATTTATGCAGAGCAGCAATCACTCTGGCTACTGCTGAAGCACTTCGGAGTCTGTTGGTCTTGGAGCACCTGAAGAGTACCTTGACATTTGTGCAACATTCTTGGAAGTTTTTAAGGGTCTGTGCTTGCCAAAATTATGTTCTATAAACACACCAGTTAAATACTTACCCTGGTTACTGTTTTATCAGGACCATCTTTTACCCACCCTAAAGACGTTCCTTTGAAATCAGAGCTTGTTTGTTTTTATCGAGCTGCAATTTGGGTAATAATCTCTTGTCATACACAAAATGAGTCAAATTCTTCTCTCATTCACTCTGGGGTAAATCCTGACTAACTCCATTGACTTGAGCACAATGACTGGATTCATATTGGCAAAATTGTGAACAGATTTGGGCCTCACACACCATGAGAGATGGCTTGCTCTTTATAATGCTTTAGCGAAAGCAGCTTTTGAGTCTGACATGGATGCCAAATTAATTATTCCAAGTAAAAGAGAGGGATTTTTTTTCCATGAATATTTGGACTAGTTGCACACTGTTATACGTTTTGCTATTCATAGTTTTATAAAAAGGATTGCAGAATTAATAGTATCTTGCATTTTGAGACACTTCACAGACACGAATTACAGAAGTTTCCTGCAAACTTAGCACTAGCACACACAAATAGCATTATCTTGAGCCTCTGAAACATCATTTATTTCTGAAAACATAAATCCAAAGCTGAATGCTGTCCTGCCTGTTCCCACAGGCAGAGTAGCTGTGCTTTGGAGTTTGTTTTACTTCATCAGCTCCTGCAAAATCAACATTTGATTCTCACGCGCAGTAGGAAGCCAAACTTGAAGTCATGCTCCAGCTATCACTTAAAAGTGCTTTTTGCCTTAGCACCAGCAAAAACACCTCAGTTCTTTGCTGGAACAGCAAAGCAGAATTAGCTCAGCAATCAACATCTTTGTTATTCAAGTTTAAGCTGCACTGGAGGAAAACACTGTGCCCCAGGGGAGAGAAACATCTTCGAGAAAAACCTGTTCGATCTCTTTCATTATGTTTTGGAGACAGGGAGGGCCCGAATGACCCCTGTGGACAAGAACATTAGACATTGCTGTCCAATGGCAAGTGTATAATGCAGCCTGGCTAAAATATGATGCCGAATTTACCTGCAGCACTGAGCAAAGTCTGTAGTAGAGCAATGTGTCTGCAGAACACAACTGGAAGCAATTTGTGGCTGGCTGTCACATTGCCAGGCTCAACCAAGAGCCCTTCTTTCTTCTAGGTGTCTAGGCAGCTGCACAACCAAGAACAAGGAGGGAAGCTCTCCTTGATGAGAGCTCTCCAGGGCTCTCCAGCCCTGATCCCCAATACCCAGTGGGAGGATGAGCAATGCCACCCAAGATGTTCTTTTTGCTGACCTCCACAGCATCCCTGGCCTGGAGGTAGTGTAGGTGTGGGTGTTGAATGTTCCCTGACTTGAGCAAGGAACAACATTTATCACCATTTGTTTCTGGGGAACAGCTGAGTTGTTTTTGCAGAGAAGAGGACAGGTTTCAAACCCACTTGGCCTGAGGCAGTGAATCCAGCAGGACTGTGTCCAGGAGTCAACAGCTGGCAAAGCCACTGGCAGGTGAGGAACAGAGGATAAGCCACTGGCAGGTGAGGACCAGACAATGCCATGAGCAGGGATAGCTGCCCCATCTGCAAGCTGGAGGGTGACACTGTGCTCTTGGCAGCCCTCAGCCGTAGAGCCAGCACTTTTTGCTCCTGAGACCTGATTCTCAGCTGTATTTTGGGTTGATGTGAGGCATAAGCAGGGCCTGATACTTGTCAGAAGCTTGTTATAAACACAAGTTCTATGTGTTACCTGTATTTACATACACATTGTTAGATGTCACTATGAATTAATCATAACTCCATGATTTAATCATTCATGACAGACAGCTACTACTATCCAACTACCACCATAGAAAAGAACTTAAAATAACCCCACAAATGAACATGAATTAATAGAAACTATGATCTTCTCACCTCCTACCTTCTCCTTCTTTGCGAATATCTCCTGATTAACACTTGCAGCTCATAGAGCAAGTCTGACAGAGACACTGCTATGATACAGACATCTACAAAACAGAGAACACCAAACTGACGTGTAAAAACACGACAGAACTGAACATCAGGCAAAGAAGTGCCAAAAACACCAAGATTTTAACAGCCACATCCATTTACTGCAACGATGAACTTTGTGATATGTGTCCAGTCAGTCTTGCAATGCATATCAATCAATCAACAAAAGTCACAATTATTATTTCCAGACTCTTTTTAAGTGTTGCCACTCACTGGTACTTGTGACATTGTGCCGGACAGCAGTGTCCAGTAAGGAAGGAAAAACAAAGGCAGAAGAATAATTCCTCTGACAATGCTTGGGGGAACATCTGCACCCACAAGTCACTGAGAATAAACAAATATTTGTCGAGGCAGCAATAGTTAACCTTAATTGGACAAAACATACGTTGTGAATCTGGAATTTCTCTCCTGGTTGCATCCTCAACAGCTGACAAAGAAACGCCTGGTAAATTGTGGAATGACATCAGCAGTCAGATGCTCTCAGCATCAACTCCACTGCAAGTTTCTGCTTTGCTGGGGCTCAGACAGATAAACCACCTCAGCTGAGGCTTTGCAGAGGATTGACTGAAGCTGGAATAAAAATTTGAATTGCTGAATTGCCCTGGTTACCTGTCTGTGCTTAGTCCCTTTTAGCTCAGTACAGTTTTGTGCCCAGGATTTCTCCATCTAGAGGGAGATAATTCTGCAGTTTTGACAGCACAGTATTCAGATACTTGTCTGAATAACGAGGGACATGATGATAAACAGCTTTACGGATAGCCTGGAATATGTATATTTAACAAAATTTAAATGGGAACAAAACTCATGATCCTTAAAATACCAACGCAATTTTCAAACCTGGGAACTTGCTGTACCAGTGGAGGGAACTGCTGTTCTTTTGCTGCGAGCAAAAGCAGCTCTTCTGTTTTCTTTCTGCAGCCAGAGAATGAAAAGCTACCCAGGCAAATCAAGGATTTTTCTAGAAGAAAAAGGGAAAGGGGAAAGGAGAAAATGGAACGAGGAGAGATGAGAGAGAGAAAGAGAGAGAGAGAGAAAAAGAGAGAGAAGAGGGGAGAGGAAAAGGAAAGGGAAAAGGAAAAAAGAAAAAAGGGGGAAAAGAAAAAAGGGAAAAAGGATAGGGAAAAGAAAAGGGAAAGGGAGAGGAAGAGAAAAAAGGAAAGGGAGAGGAAAAGGAAAAGGAAAAGGAAAAGGAAAAGGAAAAGGAAAAGGAAAAGGAAAAGGAAAAGGAAAAGGAAAAGGAAAAGGAAAAGGAAAAGGAAAAGGAGGAAATCTCCAAATCTTCTTGAGTTATACCAATGTGTCCAAGTTCTAGTCCTGCATCCCCTAAAGGTCACCTGCTCTACACCTTGGATGCTAGAGGTCATTAAATCCAGCCTCATGGGACACATGGGTTAGGGGGAACTCATCTAGGACTGAATACATTAACCTGCATTCAACATCTGCTTCTCAGGGAAGTCTTGTTCAGTTTCTCTGCAGAAACTCTCAGATATTTTCTCTGAAAGTCCATAACCCAGATGTTCAGTCTAAGAAGTATCCACAATCAATCAAGGATCTAAAACTGAACATGCCATTCCGTTCAGATTTAAGCATTTTGGGCGTGAGGAGAGCAGCAATGTGGGGAGACCAAAGCCCTCACACGAGTAGTTTTAGAGGCATCAGGCAGCACAGCAGCTGTGCCATACACCTGGCAGCCTGGCACCAACAGCTGTTTCTCAGTGCTGCTTTTGGTGCTGCCAGCTGGGCTGAGCCATCCCATACCCATCGTGTGTGCATAACAAGGGTGGTTTATGCATTTATTAGGGGTCGATGGGTCCTCCTCAGGGAGAGGGGATACTGATTTTCCATAGCAATGACTAGTAGCAGCCCTGCTGCAGGTCAGTGGCCAACCACAGGGCTCCAAGGTGAAGGGCTGTGGTGATTCTTTGCAGAGCTCCATCTACAGCATTTTAATGATTTATTTCCAAACCTTAAGGCCCCATTTCAGCATGACACCTCCAGGCAACTTTAACTCTCCAGTGGGACTAGATAGGTGTGTGATGGGGGCTGTCCACAAACCAGGCTAAAGATTTTTTCCTGACTACATAAAAATATTAGCAAGTGCTCCTCCAACTTAATCAGTACCTTAAGATCAGAGTTAGTGTTGGTTTGTTCTGTCACACAAGCTGATAACTCCTGGTCTAACAAACTCTAAAAGTGATCTAAAGTTTTCCATCCGACCATTTGTAAGTGTGGAAGATGCTGAGCTACAAACAAATGCTATCCACCACTTCTCCAGGGGAGGTGCAAGACCACCTTCTCTAGTGTTCCATTGTACCACATGAGCTAAAATTGCCACTGCTACAAAACTTTTCTCTGAGTGTTTTATGCTTAAAACCAAAGCTGACTTTAGTGATAAGGATTTAAAAAAAAATCTGACTTCCAAAGAGGAGCCCTTGTTCCTTCCTATTTGGAATATTAAATCAAAGCCTTGGTTCAGAAGATCAGTGGGTGCAGGGTGCAGATGAGATGATTTTGCAGCTGATGATCATTTGTTATAAAAGTGTGGGATACACCTCTCCAGTTCTGCATATAGCCCAGGGAGCGAGCTGGTGATCACACAGCACTTGTTCTCCTCCTCCATTCCACTGCTAAATTAAATTGAACAGAACTTATCAATAAACTTGATGTGTCCTGAATGCTTTTTCTGTGTATCCCTTTGCTGCAGTTGCTCAAGGAACATGGTGTGCAAAATGTGACACAACAAAACGGATGGCGTGCATCAAGAGAAATGATGAGCAGCTTGTATATCTAACTACAAATCAACAGTGGCCATTTCCCTCCTCCCATGACCATTTGAGACAATACATTAATAAAAATGTGCGTTTCCTGAATAGCTCTCTTCGTTTTATAATTATGATCAGCACTGCCAAAGCTTCAGCCCAGCTTCATCCTCTGTGCAATGAGGGCAAACCAGCAGTTTCACACAAAGTGCTCAGCATCTGTCCCTGGAATAGATGACTGCACCCTCAAAGTACTGATTCTTCTGGGAGCTGAGCTAAGCTCTGGTCCCTTGTGTGGAAATGTACATTTCCAATGGGCTTCTATGGTGCCTTTATCATCATGAATCACCTAAGCTTTCCTACCTATTTTCTGCCACGCAAATCTGTCTCTTTAAGAGGTTGCATCTGTGGAAGTGCCTCATCCTTGATCTTCTGTGAAAAACTCCTGAAAAACTTGTTCCTGGAGATGGTGACCAAGTGAGAATAGTGCAGCTGATCTGACTACCCGCTACAGTAAAACTTCCAAGAGACAAAGAAAACTTGCTAGAGGACTTGTTTCTGTTTAATGGAAAGACACCCACTTCTTAATATCTAGATCTGAAACTTGGCAGGAACAGAAGAGGGAAGAAGAGGAAAAAAAAAATTTAAAAAAAAAAAGAAAAAAATATTCATCAATAGGACTAAAAAATGTCTGTTTTCCTGTGAAATAAATGACTGTACAAGGAGGGAGCTCTCTGTGGCTCATCCACAGTCACAGCCTGTGGATGTCTTGGAGCTGGAGTCCCCAAGCCAGAACCTACCAGCTCAGCCAGAGGGAAGACTCAGTTAATGGCATAAAAGCAAGTCTGGATAAGGAAACAAAATTTTCTTTCTTCTTGTTAACCCAGCAATATCCATGGTTTTGGCAGGAGTGACCCAGAAAACAGATCATGATACTTGCACTCTCCCTTCACAGTTCCAACCTCAAAACTGAGCAAGAGGATAAATAACAGTGCCAGTCTCCCTCTTTTTTATCAGAGGCAATATCCAAAACACCAAGAGAAAGGTAATGAGAAAGAAAAAGATGGAGTTCCTGTAAAGGATTGATGTCAGCTCTTGGACATCCACTGTGAGACTCAGATGGCTGGTACCTATAGAAGCTTTAATGATGGTTTAGGCAGCCAGGGTTCTGTATGGACAGTCTCTGGGGACCTACTGCACTTCAGACTACAGATTCCACTGGTTCAGTTCACATTACACAGTGTCCTGTTCACAGTATTACTGACAATTCCAGATCATAGAGTGGTTTGGGTGGGAAGGGACTTTTACAGGTCATCCAGTCCAACCCCCCTGCAGGGAGCAGGGACATCTGCAGCTAGAGCAGGGTGCTCAGAGCTCCATCCAACCTCACCTGGGATGGTTGCAGGGATGGGGCAGCGACCACCTCTCTGGGCAACCTGCGCTGGTGTTTCACTACCCACACTCTAAAAATTTCTTCTTTCTCACTAGTCTAAATCTCCTTTCTTTTATTTAAAACATCACTCCTTGTCCTGTCCCAACAAGCCCTGCTAAAAAGTCTGTCCCCATCTTTCTTATAGGCCCCCTTGAAGTACTGGAAGGCCTCAAAAAAGTGTCCCCAGAGCCTTCTGTACTGTACTGGAGAATTAACTTCACAAATTCTTATTAATAAATAACTAATTTAATTAACACCAGGATGACAGGAAGGGACAACAGCTGCAATTTAGTTTAAAATGCCTGCTATCTCTGCTATGATTTTCTCAGATACTCTATCACTCAGTCACTCGATATCTTTTGTTTTCCTGTCCCCAGGAGCTGGATTTGCCTTGTTCTTCAGTCATCGATCAAATGTGATGGGGGGATCCCTTCTCCTGTTTGCCAATACAGTTAGATAAAGAGGACATTGGAGGACACAGGCACCACTGACTCACTGCTTATAAAACATTTACAACATCTCTCTTTACTTTTCACAGCAAAAGGAATCACAGCTTGTGGACTGAAATTTATCTCTAGTGGGTATTCACCAGGACCAAAGGCAGCCAACATCCCCAAGGCTCCTGGGAGGCTTTTTGCAGAGGCTCCACCTTTCTCAAAAGCCTGATCAGCAACAGCCACTCCACTCAGTGGTCCTTTGGAATAAAAGCAGCAGTGGCCTCTGACTAAATCACACACAAAATCTGCTGTTTTGAATCAAAATTGGAAGACCATCAGCACAGTGAAGGAAGAGGATAGGACAGTTAGGGTTTGGCACCAATTTCGAGCCAAATGGCCCCGTAGCAGGTTATCACTGGTGGAAAGCCTCACTAGCTCATTGATTGCATATCTCCTACCCAACATCCTTCTCCTCTCCACTGCCCTCCATTTCTTCTCTCACAAGTGTGTGCATTCACTTCCCTAAATATCTGGAAATTGAGGGTGCAAGATACTGAGACACAGCTCAAGAAGGAGAGTCCACAATCCAACGAAGCAACCAATGCTTCTACCCTTGGGACTTTGGCCACATGACAAGTTTCTGGGGCTGTTAAAGTAGTAAGTGTTGCAAGTTTTTTAATCAAGTCCTGTTTAATTAATTTCCCAGTGTTTTAATAATTTCTTTTTATCTTCCAACCACCTTCCTTGCAGAACCTGTTGAGAAGCAAAGTGGAGTCTATGTGGTCATGTAGACATTATTACAAACATTTGCTGGAACTTCTCTCTTTGAAAAGTACAACAGTTATTATTCCTCTACTATAACAAAAAAAATAATGTGGTATGAGGAGAGACAACCTCTTTCCCCCTAAAGATCCATCACAAATGAAGTAAGTTATGTGCATGGCCTAATTAACAGAGTGTATGGGAGGGCTTCTCTTCTCCTGTGCATCAGAGCAATTAAATAATTTTTCTTCTCCCAGTGCAGCATACAGCACCAGTACAGAAACCTTCAGTTGTGGTTAACCTATCACCACACCACCAGCATGAGATGCTTTACAAGATTCTTTAGGCTCGCTTGCTTCTCCAAATTGCTACACACAAGACATATTATTCTTCCTATTAACTGATGGGGAAACCACAGTGTTGAGAGGTTGTGTCTTGCCCCAGCCATGTGAAGATCCAGTTGCATGGATCCTTCACCTCTTTGCTGCCCACCTCTCTGATAAGGAGATAACCTCACTGTGCTTGGGAGCACCCTTCCACCTATCAAGGGCTTTTTCTCTTCATCATAGGGCTACACCATGGATTTTGCTGTTTGCTTTGCCATTTCCTCACCTCTCTGCCACAGCACTGCAGGTTTGTTGGGGAAGAGGGGGATTATCAGCTGCCACCCAGCAGATAAAGTGCTGAAGTGCAGCATTTTTCCACAAGCTGTCTAGATGTTTCCAAGGTGATGGCTGCAATCCTCCTCAAGGTCTTGTTCTTCTCATGAAATGAAGTGCATCACCTAAACCTTAAGTCACTGCACAGCCCACCATTCAGTGAAGTACCCTGAAGTATGGGCTAGAGAAGATGGCCCAGCACCCTGTCCAGCTGAATCTTAACAGTGTCCAATGCTGGGGACTCCACCACTTCCCTGGGGAGATTATTCCAATCGCTGATTGTCTTTACTCTGAAAAATTGTTATCCTGTGTCCAACTGGAATCTCCCCAGGTGTAACTTGTACCCATTACCCCATATGACTCCTTGTAAAAATGGAGTCTCTATCCTCTTTGTAGCCACCCTTTAAATAGTGGAACATGGTGACAAGGTCTCCCCTCAGCTTTCTTTTCTCAAGGCTGAACAAACCCTGTTCTTTCAGCCTTTCCTCACATGGCAGCTTCCCAGTCCATTGACCATCCTTGTGGCCCTCCTCTGGACCCTCTCCAAAGTATCCACTTCTGGTGATTGCAGCTTCTGAATGTCACCACAATGCAAATATTAATTAGGAGTGTGTAATTACAGCACATAGCAAAGTGACTTCATAAACTGAAAAGCTAAAGCAAGCACAATCTGTCCGTGCCACCTCACATAATAAAAATTCTTATTTAATTGGAAATATTCCCCACACAGGAAAGGTAAGTGCCTGCACCCCCAGGAAGTGTCCCAAGATGGGATCTTGCAGAGCCAACAGCTTATCTGCCTGCTCAAGAGGTGAGGTGAGAAATGATGGAGCTGACCTTTTTTTTTGTTGTATTCATCTTCTGTTGCATTGGAGGAGTCCGAATGATAGTCCCGAAGCTCCTGTTCATACATCTCCAAAAAATTCTCATCCTTCTTTTCTTTCTTGGACTTGTCACCTTTCTTCTTCTTCTTTTCTTTGCTTTTTTTGCCTTTTTTCTTCTTTTTCTTTCTGTGCTCATAGTCATCCTCATCCTCACTGCTATACTCTCTTCGCTTGGTTTTTTTCTTTTTCTTTTTCTTCGCTTCCCCATCAATCTCTGAGTCCTCAGTTTTTGATTTCTTTTTCCTTTTTTTCTCCTGGCTATCCTCCTCCCCATCTTCCTCGACTGCCTCCTCAACTACCTCCTCTTCCTCTTCCTCCTCCTCTTCTACTTTGTTCTTTTTGGTCTTTTCTTTCATGTCATTGTTTTTCACCCCTCCACTTTTAACAACACTCTACGATTGCCTTATCCTCACTTCTGCCACCTACAGTGGCTCCTTTACCAATTTCTGAAGTTCTTTAGTCCTCTCCCTGCCTAGGGCTGGGCTGCCCTTGTCTCACAGTGTCCTTCCTCCCTGTAGGTATGTCCTGGGTCTTTCCTAACCCACAGGTGTTGACAGCTCACCTCCTTCTGAGCTCATCTCACCTTCCTACCTCGCTCCACCTCCTTAACCGAGGCGCCTTTCTCTCTCTTTTGTCTCTCCTGGTCTTTGGGTTTTCTCCTTTTCGTTATTATTATTTATTCATTGGTCTGTACTGAGAACTTTCTGTTGTTTTTAGAGCTGCCTCAGCCTCCACTCAGGGTCAGTTGACAGTCTGGATCTACGGTATCAAGATGTGCCAATCAACATTGCAGCTCCCTGGAAAATTGGTCAGGGGAGGGCACGTGGTCAAGTCACTTCTTGTCCTTCACATGCCAGTTCAGGATGGGGGAAAACAGAGGTATTTCTCCTCCTCATGGCATGTAGCAGCTTCAGAAGCCTCATGAAAAATTACTTAGTGCTTCCAGTCATGTGGTTATAAGACAGATGGGCAGGTGAAAAAGGAGACCCACCAAGCAACCATATCGCACTGGTCTGCATTTCCTCTCCATTATTCATTGTGTGAGGATCACTTTACTGATAACAAAGGTCTCAACTTTACATGGATTAATTTTTTTTTTGACCAGCCAGACCAGTGACCAGAAAAAAAAAAACACCTCCAGGATCTCTGTCTGGAGATCTTCATCGAGTCACCAACATACTCCTGCAACCATCTCCTCTGTCCTCCAGCTACTGTGCTGCACCTCCAACCAAATGAAAAATCAATGCTCAGTAAATAAATACAAAAGTCAAAAGAAAACACTGAATGTGCTTTGGACAAAGTTCCCTTATAGCAGCTCATCTTGGCCAACCAAAGAAAAATAAAACTTAGGCACAAATACACCAATTGGACAGCTGAGATAGGTGGAGAATGGGAAAAATGAATGGTGTAATATCATGATTGGAAGGACACCACATCACAAAGCATGCCCAGCACTCTGATTGTGCCCAGGGATGTCAGGATGGGGCTCACCTAACATCTAGTACAAGCAGCAGGGTTTTCACTCTTGTGCACAGAGTGACAAAGGAAGAGATTGGGGGTCCTTCAACCTCTCTCCTCTCACTTGAGCCACCAGTACAACCGTAGCCCTGTGATGGTGTGAGTGTACAGACCCAACAATTTAGCCTGGATTGGCATCCAGCCTTGCAGGGGCTCTGGCAGAATCTCATGGCAGGTAAGGGAAGGACAAACACTACAAGACTGGGTCAGTCTCAGCTGCAGTCAGGAGCAGATGATTTAAGGTCTAACTAAGAACAGGCAAAGAAAAGAAGAAAAATCATCTCTTCTTCTTCAAAGGTGTTGTGACAGGTTTTGTCATAGAAAATGACGTTTAATTAAAAACTGGGATATAGAAAACCATACTGAATTTCTCTGGTGTACCTCAAGCATGTGTAAACCAAGCAGGGCAGTCAGCCTGGCACTAAATCACACTAATGGAAGAAGTAAGAGCTGAATTTATGGCAAGACTTTATGTTGATGATACAGAGCCTCCTGCTGCCACCTGCCCTGCCTGTGGGATAACTCAGCCCAAAGCTTCCTCAAATGATAAATTAAGTCCCATTTGCTTGGTGGTAGACAGCCAAAGTTAATGATACCATAAGTATTGGTAAATCAGAGGATTCAGCCATGCTAAGGCTTTAATGCACAGGATTTAGAACCTTCCTAGAGACATCAGAGGGTTTCCAGGAGCCAGCCTGAAAAGGGGGAATGGTATCAGTGCTGGGTTATCAGAAACATGAGGAATGGATGTTTCTGTGGCAGGCTGTGCAGCCCAAGCAGGATGGCAGCAGCATTACCCAGGCATGGAGGAGGAGCACCAGGCCCAGAGGACCCCAGAGTGGCGGGCTTCTGTCCCAGCTCCCTTATCAGGTGTCCCTGAGAGGGGATCTGATCAATGCTGGTCAATAGCTAAAGGGTGAGGCCAAGAGGCTGGGGCCAGACTCTGGTCAGTGGTGCCCAGTGACAGGACAAGGGGCAACAGGCACCAGCTGGAACCCAGGAGGTGCCACCTGAGCAGGAGGAGAAACTTCTTTGGGGTGAGGGTGGCCGAGCCTGGAGCAGCTGCCCAGAGAGGCTGTGGCGGTTCCCTTTCCGGTGAGATCTCACAACCGGATGTGACCCTGGGCACCCTGCTGTGGGTGACCTGCTGGAGCAGGGGGTTTGGATGAGATGATCTCCAGAGGTGCCTTCCAACCCTCACCATGCTGTACTTCTGTATTTGGCACCAGTCACCAACAATTTAATGTGAATAATAATTTTTAAATAGTACTGTGTTTTTTTATGGTCTCTGTTGCTGAATGGAAATCTTTCTACTAAGCATCATAAAGTGAATTATTCAGGGACTGCTTCCAAGTAGGTTAAAGCACAGGTTTGGAATGAAACACAAGAATTGCTGTTCCAAGGTCTTAAAATCAGAAAGGAAAAAAATAAAATCTAAAAAAAGATTAAACAAATCACTGTCCTTCCTTACGATACAGCTTTCACTTGCCAAACTCCTGGGACATCTGCACCACAGGACTGCACCATGCCTGAAGTCTCCCATTTACTTTCAGCTCTTTGTTTTCTGGAAAGCAGCAGAAAAGCACATAGTGCATCTCTGCATGGCACTTCTGAGATGTTTCGTTCAGCAGACACCAAGGGCATGCTGCTCTGAAGGCACCAGCCAGGCACATGGATGCTGCTGGTCCCAAGGAGGCTGGGGATCCTGCAGAGTTATTTGATGATGCAGCACATTTTCTCAGACAGATGCTTTGCAGAGCAGCATATTCATCACTGTTACCTCCCCTCTCCCTGGGACAGCCAGCAGCCCACAGCAGATATCACCAGCACAAACACTTCAGCTTAAAGGTGGCAGATAGACTTAGGTTTTGCTGCAGCCCTTCCCACCAAAACAAACCAACTAAAAAAAATCAAGTAGAACAGAACAAAAACAGGCCTTCAAAAATAAAAATCATGGGATCTTGCAGGAAAGCAAAGCTCACATCTTTGTTATGCTTTCACAAGGTAAACACTTCATCACACCAAGTCCTTGAGTGCTGCTGGGCTCTGGCTCTGTGCAGCAAAATGCTGACAGCACCAGCCTCCAAGGCCAAAAGGCAGCATTATGATTACTCAAGACAAGTCACACAGGTGCAAGATTGGTCCCTTCTAGCCCTAAAATAGCTTTCCTAACATCTTCTTTCCCCTGCTCCCATTGTAAGATACCTGCCTTTGGTAGCAGGGCTGTTGGGGTAGAAGAAACACCTTTTCCCCCTCCTGGGAGGAAAACTGGGAGATGCAGCTTCCTCAGATATAAGGCAGAAATTAATCACCCCTATCAAACAAATGAGCTAAAATGATGGAGGAGAAGAGATATTTACCATGTCTTATTCAAACTTTGCTCCGCACACTTCCTTCATCTGTTGTTTTAATTAAATGAGAACACTCCAGCTCTCTTTTGTTCTTTTTGTGACTAACAGCTGTGAGAAGAACAATGGGGTTTATTGGTGCATAAAGAACTACCGGGAAAGCAACCAAGCTATTGGTGAGAATCATTAGTTAAAACTGTCAACAATATTTATATGGGCTTATATTCTTACCCTGCATTCAGCAAGAGAATCTCCCAAATCCTCCCTCCTAAAAAGACTCAGGCCAGAACCCACCAGACCACCATGAGCCCAGGGTGACTTGTTGAATTGTGACAGATTTGGTGAAGTACAAGAGGTCATAATTTGGCTCTTCAAGGTCCTAAGTCACCTGCAACATTTTTTTGTGTGTGGGATGCTGTAACCTGAATGGTGATTAACCTGGAATTATCCCATTATTAGGTCATGAGATCATTATTACTGATAATTACTAGACTCATATTAGGCAAAGCATGAACATATCTTTTCTTTAGTTCATTCTCTTCCATGTGGCTCCAATTTTGCACCTAGTACCATAAAATCCAGATGTCCTATACCCAGGCACCATGAAGCACAGCTGATACATCCCAAAGAAATACTAGTTCTGGTCTGCTTCCCCAGGCAGGTGCAGCAAAGCCTCTTGTGTCAGCAGAGGTTATTTTTCCATGCATGCTGCTCCACACTCATGGATAAGTCTGTCCTTCTCCTTGCACTGTCTGGGGCAATTTAAAGAAGATGGTGTCCACGTGCATGGTCTGCACTTAGATGCTCTTCTGGTGAGCAACACATCCCATAAGGGCAAAAACACTGCTTGTGGTGGACAGACAGCAAGACACAGGGTGGCTATGGGTAGAGCAGTTTTCCAGATGTTATTTCACCCAGCTGTTTCAATCTGCTTCCCCTACCACCCCTATGGGGTGCAGGTTGGGGCATAATCCAGGAAAAAAAAGGGCATACTTGAAGTCCAGCTGAATTGCCACAGGTAGGAGAGCCTCAGGAGCCTCTGAGGCATGCAGTGCTCTGCCCAGGGCACCTGCCAGCCCAAGGGGCATCGTCTCAGCTTTGCTACTACAGGATTTCATCTTTTTTTCTGGGCATATACTTGGAAGTAGGGCAGGATCTACCCTCATCTCTGGATAGTTTCTTGAAAATACTCTCTGCAGCCCAGCACGCCATGTACTTATAAAATATACAGACATAGTCCATCTCCTTCAGGAAATCAACAGATTTAATGCCACAGAAATAAATACCAACGGGTTCCTTTAACAGAGCCATTTAATTTCTCTCCCATGCACAGGAGTAATGTGATGGGAGATGAAGACTCCACCAGGCTGGGCAGGTGCTGGGGGAGCCACTCGCTGGTGTTGCAGCACCAGTCACTAGGGATTTAATCAGACCTCACCGTGCCTACCAAGAGCTTTGCTTTTCCTGCCAGCCCCACCTGGCTACTCATTACTTTTTATCTTTTAACTCAAACAACAAAATCTGCGTCTGCATCGCAATCCCAGCAGCCCAACAGCTCAGCGAGAGGTGGTTGGGGATTCGGGGGTACAGAGTCCAATCCATCTCAAAGACACGCTGGGGAGGTTTTAATGTGTCCACGGGCTTCCTGGGGAGCTCGCTGCCTTCTAGCGTATGGGCACAACGGCCTCTGCTGGCAAAACGGGGTTTAGCCAAGAGGAATATTCCCCTAACGAAACGCAGCGAGAGATGCTCTGTCCCACAAAAAGAGGAGCCGCAGCCCCTGGCCCCCGGGAACTGCAGGCGTCCCTCAGCAGGGACACTCCTACAGACCCCGAGCCCTCCAAAGCCTCCAAACAGCAGCTCCTGTAGACATCTTAAACTCAGGGCTGGGAAAACATTTTAGAATCATAGAATCCTTTAG
>NW_008602145.1:13327-20626 GCF_000691845.1 Merops nubicus | reverse complement strand
ATATGTATATATATATAAAATATGTATATTTAGATATAATTTGGAGCTGCAAAACAGTGCAAGTGTAAAAGTAAGGTGTAAAAATGTGTTAATAAACACCAAATGACAAGCAGATCCTAGGATGAGGAAGAGGAAACCATCAATGTCATGTTAATCCTGGAAGGACTCACAATACTGATGACTTGCCATAACATCTCCACTACGAGCTTGAAACTGAGGACCCAGCGGAGCCAGGAAAGGGTGGCCATAAGATCAGGCAAAGGAACAGACAAAAGGAATTGCATAACAATTTGATCAGCATTATTAAGATTTAGACTTTATATATACATATATACATGT
This sequence comes from Merops nubicus, assembly GCF_000691845.1. Taxonomy (NCBI): domain Eukaryota; kingdom Metazoa; phylum Chordata; class Aves; order Coraciiformes; family Meropidae; genus Merops; species Merops nubicus. Next base: position 20,287 of record NW_008602145.1, on the reverse strand, counting down.
GTATTCATTTCTTGATTTTATTTTATTTTCCTGCTACCTGGAGTAATAATGATTCTTGGAGTAAGCTGCTAAGATTTTAATTATAGTAACAATTAATTAATGGGTTTATGTATGAAGTATTTGGGTTTTTTTTAATTCTGTAACAAAATTCTGAATGTAACAAAACTGCTTTTTGAAAATGGGTCTTGGCCAAACTACGCCTGAGAAATTGCTGCTGACAAGGATGACAAGGCCAAGGATGATGACAGTTGCCCTCTACTCAAAAGGTGTCATTACATAGCTTTTGGATTCCTATCGGTCATATCTTTTAAAGAACAGAACCAACACTTTACCCCTGAATACACAGTACCTTGAGATAGCATCCTGCCAACGTGATATGAAAGACCAAGATTTAAAATGTTTTATAAAAAAATATGAACAATTTCTTTCATCCCTAAATTCCTTTAGTCCTTTGATTATGGAGCAGAACATGACTGCCAGAGGCATATACTGAGATATCTCAGAACAGACAGAAGCCTGATAGTCACTCTGCTTATCTGTGTTCATCTTCAGCTCACACAGACCAGGATATTTTTAGTATCTCCTCACAGAGGCGAAGCACACACTAGATAGCTGCAGATTAAAGGGTCTCTTCTGAAGCTAGCACCTGGGGAGCACTTATCTTGAGATTTTCTCTCCAGAGAAGACTCAGCTAAAATTTCTATCATCTTGTTTTCTTAAACAGCTTGGTTCACGTTCACCAAACAGGCAGGTACTTACTGAGTTAGTGAAAACTAACATATATTTTGAAAGATGTCACAGGTGCTGGAGTAGTGGATTTAGGCACCTAATGAAGCAGAAAGACTGATTATCTTGCATGATCTGGAATGAAGGGACAAGGTTAATGCTGCTGTCTTTTAATGTCTGTCTTAAAGATCAGCCTGTCAACTACAGCACAGCGTTGAATAACACAAAACATTTAACACTAAGTCACTTTCTTTATATTTGCAAGCCTGGGGTGACAGGATTAAGTAAATACAATATATTTTCTAAGATATTTCTTCCCATATAAGCGATTACATTATTGTAATGTTTATTCACACTCTGGGGCTAATTTGCTTGCTTGCCAGGGCTATAAGCATCAGCCTCACTCTTTTTTCTTTTTTTTTTTTTTTTCCTGTGGTGTAGCAAACACTCTGAGCTTAGTCACCTACTTAATCAGACTGTATTGACTCTATTGGGCTACTGCTGATCACAAATAAATGCTTTCTTCCTACAATGAAAATATTGCTTAAGCAATTTTTCCATTTTTACAAATGGTCGACACCATGCATTAGGAATCAAATAACAAAAGAATAATATCAAATGTTTTCTAGTCATAATGCAGTTATTTTCCTTGGAATTTAAATCTAACTGATAAACATATTCTTTAAATAAATGAAATTCATTTTATATCTGAACAACGTGACTCATCATCTCTACATGGAAAATCCATAAAGTAGTACCAAATCAAAACACCGAAACTTAAGTAAGTAAAATTAATTAATAAATTTTAGTCTAATAAATATTAGCTTGGAAGAAACAGGCTACAGAAGGCTTTCTGTTTGCACTTTTACCCTTCCAATTCTTTCCCACACCCCACTAGTGGGGAGTGAGCAAGTGACTCCATGGTGCTTAGCTACCTGCTTGGGTTAAACCAAGACACTGGTTTTGTTTTTCAAAATTCCCACAGGCCTTATAACTCCAAGATTTCATTGTTTTACATTACAATGAACTTTTGTTCAGAATAATGATTATTAGGCAGGCAATGATTTTTAAAAAGAGATCTGTAGTTTTAATTTTGTTGTTTTCTTTACAGATAATCAGTTAAAAATTGAGTTTCGCTTACAGAGTTACAGACACCTGAATGGCATCTTTAAAAATATCCATGGGTATAATTCAGTAATGGAAAATGACACAACACACCTGTTACAAAATGCAAGTACACTGAATGAATGGATTATCGAAGATGATTTTGTCCTATAAACATCTAGTCCTTGTAGGTTTTTGTTTCCAGTGACTGAGTTTGAAAATAAGTGTGAATGCTTGCCCTAATAGCTAACAAAAGAGTCAAACACCAAAAAGTTCCTGGAAACAAAATCTCAAACTAACCTTCCTGTTCTCCATCCCATCAACAGTCAGTAGTTGCCAATGTGCTTTGAGTTTTCTCATGTCTTAGAGAACCTGATAAAGTACAGCTGGATAGGTGGAAAAATCACAGCCTAGTGTAGCTAATAGCCCAAGAACTTAGGTATGGTAGTTTCTGCCAGTGACTCTAGTCCTGCTAATGATTGTACTTTGCTGTTGAAATATATTCTCGGCTAGAAAGAGCAGTCAACAGTCCTGCATCTACTTGCTGTCACTGCCTGGCACAGCATTGCCTCCTGCTCAGGAGACAGAAGGTGGCCACACGCTTCCGTCCACATGACTGCTTCATCCAGACTTCATTTATTTGTACAGTAAGCTCCATTATCATTTCTACTTCAATCTCAAAATAATAAGTAAATAGATAAATAAATAAATAATATCATACTCTTACTTATGTATTTATCTGCCTCAAGTGCTCTTAGCAGTTGCATATTAATTTTAATTATTTTTTTACAGTTTGAATTTTGGTTGCAGAAAAGAATACCCCTCATGCAGCATGAGATGGTGAGCCCTCTGCAAATAACATGCAATGCTGGACTTGAGAAAATTTTTTTTGAGAATTCAAAATAAGTAGAAGAAAGATACATAAAGCAATACAAGAATGAGGTTATGATGTGGAAAAAAAATATTGTTATTGGCTAGGTATCCTTTTGTTAGGTATAATAGCCATTGTTAGAATGAGTGTTCATAGTGATTTTAAGCTCACACTCTGTATTTGCAGAAAACAAATCTGGAATGATATACTTTGATTATGGTAATCAGATTTCTCACTGAGTTGATTACTTACAAGGTCAGATCATCAGAGAACAAACAAAAAATACATAAAACCACACGCAGCATGCATTTCAGTTTGAATAACAACTTTTCTGTGTAGTAATCATGTACAGTAAATATTTCAGAAATAAGACCCCCAAATTCTAGAAATATCACTACCTTCTATTAAACAAAAATTGGTTATATTTGATGAATAATTTTCTAATTTTCATTTGTTTTCTCAAGTGATGAATGAATAAAACTGAAGAGGTAAAGCTGAATTTTAATTTGCCATATAAGATACACTGTGTGATTGATCTGCAGATTTGTTTTTTCTTAAAAAAGAACACATCCATTTATTACTTAGTTTATCTTTTCAGTTATTCCCTGTGGAACTGAAAGATACAGTTGTGCCTATTTCAGAGCAGCCTCCATACAATTTGGTAATGTACTATTCATTCAGCCATTTATTTACTTGCATCTGTTTGGCATCCCCACCATCTCCCAATTTTGTGAACTAATTAATTCATATTACTTTAATTTTCTCTGATTATGCATTTGCATTTAATGCAAACAAGGACATTTATCATTATTAATTTTAATGAATATGATTTATATTTCATTTTGAATAATATAAACATTAATTTGATTTTTTTTCTAAAAAAAACATTTCTACAGAGAATTTTTAAAGCAGATTCTAGTGGCAAGTCTGTGGATTACTGGTGTGGATTACTGGTGCAAACTAGTGGGAAGACACTGAATTATATTTCTGGAAATACTGCATGGGCAGTTGGTTAATATTCTTAAATTATTGTGAGGTTAAATTGCTTCTGGCTTCCTGTTACTCCAAGTAGTCTGCTCTGGAAATCTCTGGTGTGTTCTTTAACTACCACAATTGAATGTTCCAACTGTATTGGCCCACATACAACTGTGTTGTTTTGGTTTTGTTTTGTTTTGTTTTGTTTTTTGTTTTTTTTTTTTTGTTGTTGTTGTTTTTTTTTTTTTTTTTTTTTTTGTTTTTTTAATGTAGAATCCTTATTCAGTTGGAAATTCTCAATGAACCCATACTTTATCAGATACTGAATATAGCTGATGAATTTATGTCCAAGTCACTATATACACAAAACAGTGTTCTAAATTTAACACTGTCCCCATCACACTGGAAAAAACACAAGTACAGTTTTGTTTTTTTTTTCAACTTTATTAAATTGTGACAGATGGTTAAACTGAGATTGACCTGTTTTATCCTTGAAATCTCCTGGTAACCGTTGTAACAGTTATGCATATTGCCATTTATTGGAATATGTCATAACACAGACATTTCTAAAATATGTGACTACTTTAAAAAATATAATTTATTATTTTCATATTGCAGTAAAGGTGGGAACATAATTTCCAATAGGCAGTCATACAGATTTTATTTTCTTATGAAAAGCTGATATTCTGCAAGAATGGCTAAAAACAATGGAACACTGAAAGATTTTTTTTTTTTTTTTTTTTTTTTTTTTTTAGAAATTGGAATAATAGGTGGAATAGGTAACCTTGAAAAGTTTTTTCCCCTTGTTTCTCCAAATCAGATTTCTTGATTTTTTTTTTTTTTTCTTTTACCTCAACTTTTCCCGTTCAGCTGTGGGAGGACACACAAACACAAGCTAAGTGACAAAACTCATAAAACAGTAAATGACATTATTAGTTTCCTTGAAAAAATCATTGGCTGCTATATTCTGTTTTTCATGAAATTTGAACATAAAAATCCTATGTTTACAAAGGAATTTGAGATACCCATAAGAAAGCACTGTATCAGGACAGTATTTACAGCCCCAGAGCCTTAGAAGTGTTATCTGTTCCATAGATGGTTTCTTATTAACAGAGTGAACTGTACCAAATAATACTAGAAAATATCACGGGACCAGCTTTTAAGTAGAAGTCTCCACTGGAGTCAACTTCTGATATATAAATTATTGTGTTATTTGGAGCATTAAATTTTCAATAAGCCAAACAGAATTTTCTAGCTTTTAAAATGCAGGTCCAGATTCTGATGTAATTACTGGATGGAGCTCATGCTATGTATTAACAGGACTACTAATCATCTTTTGTCAAGTGGTGCAGTTCTACTGACTTCAACGGACTTGTGCTAATCTACTGGAGCTAGTTATCACCTGGAGAGGTCAAGGGGCAATGACTGCAAGTTACGATGGGAGAAGTTTCATCTTGATAAAAGAAAGAAATTTTTTTACAGTGAGAATAGTCAGTCACTGGAAAAAACTTCCCCAGAGATGTGGTGGTGTCCTCATCACTGGAGGTTTCTAAATGCAATTGGACAGGATACTAGATAATCTTAACTAGGCTCCTTTCCCCACAAACGGCTGGACCATATCATCTTCCAATGGCTACTGTATGATTCAATGATTCTGTGATCTAGTACCAAGGTAATTGTACTTCTCATTTGCTGTATATTATTCTGGAAGGTAGTATTTTTATTACATTTATTATTAACACTGAAATATCTAATTTGCTCAGTCTCTCAGACAGTAAAATTATTCTAAATGTATTTTCAAAATGGAAAGAAAATATTGTCTGAAATTTACTTTAAAGAATTTAAATTTGTTTTTCTATGCTAGTGGATTTAGTTCTCTCCTGTAGTAATTTCTGGAGTGCAGAAAATCCCTGAAACCACTGGAAGATTGTCTAAATAATGGGTGGTCCTAGTGCAGCTCAGACTGCCATGTCTCCTGCTGTCTTTTCTGTTTCTGTACCTAAGATAAGTAGGCTGGCTGGCAGAATTGCCATTAGGTCAAGGTGTTGGCAATGCCCATTCATGAAATTGATTATTTCAACTGAGGGCTCTCTGTTGTTAAACAGAGTACTCAAGCTTTTCTAGTACTCCACAGAAACTCAGTATACTAAACCAAACAGACAAACATTACACAGAGGTGATGCACCCTAAGTAAGGATGTGAGGCATTCCTTCAAACAAACAAACCCCAAAAGAAACTCCTTGTCAATTCTGTATTATGCAATTTATTTCTTAACATTTTTTAGCTGTATAAGAAGAGAAGAATTTTTAAAAATGGACTGTATAGTGTGCATTCATTTGTCACACTTAATCCAGCAGGAAAACCAGCTATTTCAATGTGTCTATTGCATTTTTCACTGGTTATTTATCACTGGTTCTCTTTACAGTGAAAGAACATAGAATGTGAACTTAAATTTATTTGGACTGAGATTAAAAAGAACTAATTCTTATAGTAATTTTATACATCACTAAGCCAAACCTTTTGCATTTTTACATTCTTAATCCTTTGCAAACCCATGGAAACTCTGCTGAAGTCCAAAGAATTCCAGACCTGTTATACAGTCAGAAGTAGACCACCACCTAGATCATTGGTAAGTCTGTTTTGAGGGTCTTTTAGTGGGAGAAAGGTTGAAAAGTGAATTCAGATTTTTTCACACATTTTAAGGAGCATTTTGGGATGCTCTATCTGTATTTTTACATCTTTCTCTGTATAGTTCTATACGATCTATCTGTATAGAGCGACATATAAAAATAAACAAATAAAAATTAAAACCAAACAAGAAACAAACAAACAAACAAACCCCAAACCTGTAAAGTATCCTTTCAGAATTTTTTAACTAGGAAAAACAAATGCTCTGAATCTCAATGTCATTGACAGCAGTTTACCTTCAGTTTTGTCCTGTCTCAAGAGAGAAAATATTAATTATTGTTTTCATTCAGTCTGAAAAAGCATGCATTGAAATGCCAGGAATAGAGAGTATAGTTCTTTCTATGGATAAAAGAGAAAATATTTTTATCTGTGTTACCATTTGTCTATCAGAGGATCAAATATTTTTCTCCTGATTACTTAGATGAGGTGCTTTTGTCACAGATGAAATATGAAATTTAAAATCCACATACAGAATGGATTTCCTAAGGCACTTAATAAAGATGACTGTACAGTGATGGAATAGTGCTATTTATCCCAACATATTATAATCATAAGTCTTTTTCTCTTTCAGATGACAAACACTACCTAGATGTCAG
>NW_008602145.1:0-13296 GCF_000691845.1 Merops nubicus | reverse complement strand
CCCTACAGCAGCATCTGGTTCATTGGCAAACTGTTCAGGCAGTTACATTGGCATCTTCTGCACCGCCTGTAGGTATCTCATATCATTATGTTGATCATTTGTCTGAGCTGCTGTGCTCTCCTGTTAAAACCTACTTTTTGTCTGTTTTGCTCTAAATAATTTGTTCAATATATTAATTTATTATATTAGCTAATCACTGTACACAGGATACCATCTTTGGAATCACTCATGATAAAAATTAGTGATTACACTATTCTATAGGGTTTCCAGTTTGCTTCTTGTGTGAATCAGCACTAGAACTACTTAATAAATTCTTTAAAAGCACTGAAATTTAAGAGAAGTTTAAACACCACCTTTTTTGCTCCTTTTTTTTTTTTGTTTTAACTGAAGAATGCAACCCCAATTCTGATCAATACAAGTTCATTACTATCAAACTTTATGCACATTATGCGTACAGAAAGAAATGTTTGATGAATGGTATCCTAAATGCAGCTGAAGGCTTTTATCTCTTATTCGACAGAAAGTCTAAAATATTTGCCCTTACAGTTCCCTTCTCTTGCTGATGGCCAAGTAAAGTATACCTAATATGAGTATCATTATTACACCAAAACAGCTATAATCCCTGCATGGAGCATTTTTATACGATGTGTTCATTTCCTTATGTTAAGTGCAATGTGTGTAAGATATAGTTTTATTTCTTGAGGAAAACTGCAGCACAGAGCAAGCTTTACTTTTTCTGTACAGTGATTAACTCCACTGTTAGCTCTCCTCTCCAGTCTTTCATATATTCCAAATCCCCAAGTATACCCTGCTGGCCTACAGTTTCTCATATGTGTTTGTATTTCTTTTCAAATTAAGAGTCATAAAACTGGACACAAAATGCCACATGCAGTTTCATGGTGACCCAGTATAACAGAGTAACGGCTTCCCTCAGTCACTGACTAGGCTCTTGCTAGTGTACTCCAGTGTTCCTAATCTGTATCATCTGTGAATTTGCTACACGTGCTTCCTCTCTCATCATTTAGGTTGTTCATAAAGATGTTAAAAACAGAATTGTTCCCAGTGTAAACCCCTTAAAAATACTATTTAGAACCAGAAACCAGTTTCACTTTGAACCACTGTCCTATAACCCAACAGTCCAACTCAATTTTCACTTGCCAAATGGCACATCTAGCCACTCCATACCTCTCCAGTGTGACTACCAGGACTGTGTAAGGTTCTGTGTTCCAGTCTTCAGGGACTTGCCTTGGTCAGCAAGACTTTTCATGATAGACTTGTATCTCAGTTATATCTCGGAGATCTGTCAGCTCTCTCAAATACATCCAGCCTCATCACAAGAACTTGAAAATGACCAGCTCATCTGAGGTGTTTCAGCTCAGGCTCCTCTACTCCCCTTTCTCCCAGACCTTGGCATTGGGCAGAGAGACCTGGAAAATATGGTATCTGAACTTGAAAACAAAAACTTAGGAAAAGTTGTGAATGCCTCAGCCATTCTTGTAGTCTCTTTCCCTAAAAGATCTTTTTCACTCAGTGGTGAGCCTACAATAGTCTAGAGACAATTCTACAATTTAGAAATTAATTTAAATTAAACTGTTAGTAACCATTGGTGGTGGGAACAATACAGCAAAACATTTTTTTTCAAGGATTTTTTGAGATTTACAAAGCTAATTATATGTAAAAATGACATATGTTATTTCTCTTTTAGTATTTTTATAAGAACTATGTCACTGCAATTACCCGTTTGGATTTTCCTGTTATGCACATGTATATTTGGAGACATTTGTAAGAATATATGCAAAACAATCTAAATGATCAAATATAAAACCACAGGATGTTCAAGAACAAGATCTGTATCAAACAGCCAAAGAAACAGTTGGTCCTTTTCTGTCTGACCACACTGTCTGGTGTGGATGGCCAATAGGTGGAAAGTGAATAACTTTATCCCATAACATTGTGTGCATTGTGGTCATGACTGTATGAGAAGGCAAAATTATCTGCCCATCTGTCCATTTTACTGTTATCTAATACATTTGCAGTGCAGAAACCTTCAAAAACACAGATGGGGTCTTTCATCCACTCCTGCTTGATAAAGACTAAAATAAAGCACATGAATACTAGAGGCTTTCATATGAAATTGTACGAATCGAATTTCCTGGAACACTTATCTGGAAATTAAACTTTATATAGGATTTTTCTTTAATTTAGGAAGAGAAATTCTCATGGGGAAAAAGAGAAAAAAATAGAAAAAAAGTAGAGAAAGGAAAATCTAAGTGAGAAAACAAGCAAATAAAAAAGACTATGCAGTTATGATCCTTCTCTTCTGCATCATTTTGACTTTTATATAAAATGTTCACTGCAAAAAAAGATGCAAAATGCAAAACTTAATTTTGAACAGATTCAAGCAAGGAGAGGTGACAAAGAAGTAATTTTTGTATAATTCTTGTGACCAATCATAGTTTTCGTGAAAAATATTCATATCTAGTTCTTCATGAAGTTTATTATAAAATATTACAATTCCACAGACCTCTGCCCGTGTAACCCTGGTTGTGAAACAGGATACACTTTTCCATGTTTTGCTGAAGTGTTAGCGATATCTGCTCCACATGAGAACTATCCTGATCTCAATGAAAGACTAGCAAGAAAAACAAACAAAAATTACAAAGAAATAAATTAACAAAAGAAACCACCACCACCACCACCAAAAAGCAAATCAGTATTTCAGGAGTAACGAGACCCAGAAAAAAATGAATGTTTGCATTTCTTTCATTAATTAGAAAATAGAAGCAATAATAAGCAAAATATTTCAGTACAATGTTTATGACTCCAATCTTTCATATACAGTGTAAGAATATAGAGTTCTGCAGGGAAAAGAAAGGAAAAAAAAAAAAATGGAAATTCTGATCGAAGCTTGATCTAATAACTGTGGGCTATGGGCATTATTAACCTTATGTCAAGTACTGAGCCTTGCATTAAGTTGGCTTTTCCTGCTACAAGCAAGCACAAGGAGCCATTGCTGGCAGAAAGTCCTCCTAGACGGGAGATCATAATGAACATCAGAGGTTTGCAAACAGGATTCATTTCACAACGGTTATAGCAGCCACAGCAAAGACTGTATAACACATTTTCTGAATACCACCCACAACACCCCTTGGCAATTCTACCTTTTAACCAGATGATGCAAGAAAAGTTTGTAACAGCACATTAAAAAATCTCATGTATTCGAACGTTCATAAACTGACCACTAAGTTTAAGAAAGCAAATTAAACAATAAAAGATCAAAATTACTCAGCATTTTATGGTTTCTATCTTAAAACTTAGATACAGATAAGTATAATAAAAATCACAAGAAGTATAAAAACAGGTATAAAAACCATGACATATTCAGCATCTCCTATATACCTGTATGGTGTATATAACCCTATGCTGGTGTATAACAGGGTACAGATCATATTTCTCTAAGTAGCTCAAGCTCTTTAAAGAGGAGGTCCAAACTTCTACATCTGTATGGTTTTATCCCCTTTTCTATCCAACAGTGTGCACAGGTGGCCAAGAAGGCCAACAGCATCTTAGCCTGTATCAAAAATAGTGTGTCCAGCATGAGTAGGAAGGTGATCGTGCCCCTGGACTCAGCACTGGGGAGGCCACAGCTTAAGTACTCGATTCAGTTTTGGGCACCACAGTATAAGAAGGACTTTGAAGTGCTGGAGAAGGTCTGGAGAAGGGCAACAAAGCTAGTGAAGGGTCTGGGGAACATGTCTTATGAGAAGCAGCTGAGGGAACTGGGATCGTTCAGTCTGTAGAAGAGGAGGGTGAGGAGAGACCTTATCGCTTTCTACAAATACCTGAACGGAGGTTGTAGTGATGTGGGTGTTGGTCTCTTCTTACAGGTTACTAGCAATCAGATGAAGAGGAAATGGGCTGAAGTTGCACCAGGGGAGGTTTAGGTTGGATGTTTGGAAGAATTTCTTTACTGAAAAAGTGGTGAGGCATTGGAGCAGGCTGCCCAGGGAGTAGTGGAGTCAACATTCCTGGAGGTGCTCAAAAAACTTGTAGATAGACAGTAGGGCACATGGTTTTATGGTCATGGTAGTGTTGGGTGATGGCTGGACTTGATGATCTCAGAGGCCTTTTCCAACCTTAATGATTCTATGATTCTATTTGTTCTGTTGGGTAACTGTGATTGTCTGCATATTAGGCTTTTCAGTTAAGCTCCTGTAGTCTCTTTCCTTGTTTTACCTCTGACACAACTTCTCAGCCATCCTACAGGAATAGTTCCTGGGAACTTCAGTATCCTAAAATTGTGACCAACTTAGATAGTTTGCTATCTGATCTGTTTGGATCTGTGCTCCACCTTCTGATGCAGTGATATAGGCAAATACCTTAAGAGGCTTTGGAGATTTTTGTTCTTGTCAAGAAAAGTTTTCATGCCATCCGGTTATCTTTTAGATAATTTTCTGGTGGGTGCAGGATAAAAATATAGCTTTATCTCAAACTCTGCTATGTGAGGTAACTGCTGATGACTTGGAGAAAGCTGGAGACACCTGGAGGGAATTTATACCTACCCTGAATTCAGAATAAATTCTTAACAGACATTGGATGATGGTACTATCTTAGTAAACTTAACCTCACAATGGTGGCTACTTGTAGGATTTGGGCCCTGGAAAACTAGATTATATAAGCAGGTAGAGTTCAAAGTAGGTTGTGGAAAGAAAAGTGTGAAGTATTTTAAGTAGATTAAACATAATTTTCTATCTAGTCTATTACCTTTTACTTAATAAAACATGACTATGAATTTTCTATTTTTTAATGTCACCAGCTGGTAATTCTATCTGCTTTAATTTACCAAGGCCTGTCATGTAGGTAACTTTAATATTGGTGTAAATGAAGAGGAGGCTGTGAACCGACAAGGAATGTATATTGTTAAAACTAGGCTACCAGATTACCTTTTCAGTAACTGTTACCACAACATATTTGTCCAGTATGTCCAACAGATAACAGTCTTGCCATATCTTCACAAGAAACTCTGAAACCTGCTCTCTAGAGGAAGTTATATCAATATTTTCTGACTGCCAACATTAATTATTAAAACTATTGGATGTTCATTACAGTAACCTGGAATATGCTTCAGTGACAGCTGGATAGAAAATATTCATTCTTCATAGCTGTTTTTATTAAGGTACACAAAGAGGGAAAAGAAAAGTGATAAAATATTAGCTTCTCAAATGTGTGGGCATTTGTGAAGTCGCATCTTCACTTTTTATTTACTAAATAATACAAATAACATGTTAGAATGCATTTGATTAATGTTTTGTGCCCAGTCTGTATATGCATCATGAAATGCATCATTTTGTTTTGAGAGCCACTTCTTTTGCTTGTAAATATATATATATTTGGGGGACATACATCTAGGATTTATGATGAGATATTGTGTAATAGGTAGTGTTACAGTACACAGTGTATTGTATTGATTTTCCACAGTAGATTCATGCATATGTAGGGGGGGAAAAAAAAAAAAAAATTATAAACTTGTTTCTGAAGTACACTGATTATACTACTATGAATCAAGTATCTTAAGGGGGTCTACAAGAAAGCCGGGAAGGGACATTTTAGGATATTGGGTAATGACAGGACTAGGGGGAATGGGCCAAAGTGTGTAGATTCAGGCTGGATGGGAGAAAGAAGTTCTTCACCATGAGAGTGGGCAACCCTGGGATGGGTTGCCCCAGGAGGTGGTTGAGGCCCTATCCCTGGGGGTCTTTAAGGCCAGGTTGGATGAGGCTTTAGACAGCCGATCTAGTGGGAGGTATCCCTGCTCATGGCAGAGGGGTTGGAACTGGGTGATCCTTATGGTCCCTTCCAACACTGACAGATTCTGATCTGATTCTGTTTTTACAGAGCACTCAGTAGTGTTGGCCTGATGGTTGGACTTGATGATCTTGGAAGACTCTTCCAACCTAAAGGATTCTATGATTCTAAGTTACTTGGAACAGCTAAATAAGTGAATTTAACAAATTGTTCCCAGCAAAATCATATCATTTTCTTCTGTTCTTTCTCCTGTTGTCACTGTTCAACAGATTCTTTCTTCACAAACTTCCCTCAACCACCAACTTAACAGCTGTTTCTTTGTCAATCCTACCATCTTTACTGTACCTTTAATTTCTAACATTTCTTCATCAGTTATTCCAACTCAGATTGAAACTGACCTTGTGCATAATCTAAACTGTAAGCTACTACTTCTGCATATTGTAAACAATAAAACTATTCACTACTGCTATCCTAAAATCTCATTTTTCTACTATTCCCGAGCATATTCTTCCTTTTCATAAATTTAGAAAGCAGCACATGAGCTTGTAATCCCTAGGGATGCAAAATTCCCATAGAAGATAATAGCTGTTATGAACAACTAACATTTTCAAGATTGGGCCCACAATGTGTATATAAGCACCATTCAGTGTAATGTACTACCACTTTTCCTCATTATTTTCCCCAAACATCTGGCATTGATTCTCTACTAGAGATACTATATCAAAATCTTCCTTTATTTGCTCTCTGTTCAACACCCTGTGGCTAATACGGAGAACATCAGAGACTGATATTTGGTTTCTAGTAGCAGTAGCATTGTGTTGCTGAATTAGTGTGGTTTAGAGATAATTACAGGAGCATTAGAAATTTTTGGTTTTTCAGAAAATGGTACAGATACTCCACAGATTAATTTTTAGGAAGAATACTCTGCAATTTTATAAAATGAGACTAGTGTTAGGAATAAATTGGAAGAAATTCTCCACTTGTTCAGGCTTAATCTATATGGTGTACTCTTTATTCCAGTTACTGCTATCTCTCTGTTTTTATCCTTTTGACTGAGTATATATCAGTTATTTTTCCAATGATTTCTTCAAACTTATGGTAACTTCTTAGTAGCTGCTTATATATCTCTTTTCTAAGTCTCTGTTCCAAATAGTTTTTCAAAGATGTTCTAACTCAACAACATCTGGAAACAAATTAACAGTGATGTTTAGGTGCACTCTTAAGTCTAGTGTTCTTTCAGATACCTGGGGAAGATGTAGACCTTTCATGACCTACTTTCTGGGAATCCCATTGTATGGAGTGATAACCTGTCATTTGTTTGTGCTAATATTATAAAAAACCAACAGAATTTAAACTGCCCCCACTAGTAGCAAGCTACACTTCTACTATAATGAGGTGGGGAGGTGTTGATAATAGAGTAAATAAACAATTTAATACAATAGGCTATCTTTGCCCTTGTAGAATGATAATACAGTGGGAAAAGGAGTTAAAGGCATGGAGTTACTATATTTATATTTTTCATACATTGTTCTTCAAGTTATAAAAAGCTACCACACAAGAATTTTCCATCCTTCTATGACCTTTTATTCAAGAATTTATATTAAATTGCTAATTTATCCATCTTTGACAGTACACTGAAATCATAAAGTTTTATTTCAAGGACATTTTCTGAAGTGTTAGAAAACATAATATTTGATCTTCATTTCTTGCCTCCTGAGATATCATTTTAATAGAGCATCAAATATACCTCAAGTAGCACTGAATCTAATTTACTACTGCTAGGTATGGATATATACTGACATTTCATTAACTAAATCAGTTATTGCTTTTCTAAGGAAAGACAAAATGGAGAGAGTGTTGCAAAAGTATTAATTTTGCCTACTATTAGTTCCACTAGGTGGTGGAACATAGATATCCTAAGGCATATGGCACCATAATCCTGTAACAAGAATTAAACTACAGCATTTGCTGTCACAATTTTCTTTGACATCCACAGAAGAATTATAGAGCTATGAATGTAGGTGGTTTTCACCAAAATGAAGTTGTCTCTGATTTGTATCAGTTTCTAGTGCTTCATTCCTAACACTATGATTTAGATTTCTTCTATGTTAAAAAAAAACAAAAACAAAAACAAACCCTAACAAAACAAAACAAAACAAAGCAAAAAACCAACCAACCAACCAAACAAAGAAACTCACCTTTGCTTCTTACTATCACAAAAAACATACTGAAGAATATTTTAGCAGAGGCATAAAGAATGGCCAACTGGTTTGTAATTTGCATAAACAAAATAAAGGGTTACATATACTTTATTATAATCAAAGGAGCTAAAGCTATTAAGTTAATATGGCTTAATGAATTACCATACATCAGCTGAGCCCTAATAGCTGCCTGCCTCAATTACAGCACTTCAGTTCTGAAGTAATTTTCCGTAGCTTAAAGCACCATTATGTTGAGTCAATGAGCAATGGTTCCCTAGGATGTGTTAAAGAAATCACCTTTCATCATATGACCAAATAGTTAATAAATAGCAACTGGCTAAAGAAATCATTCTTTAGCCTTAATTTTCACAAGACAGATGTGAGAAATTCTGTGCTCCTACCCATTTAGTAAATCTATGGCAAAGATTTGTGGTTGATTATATTTACAAAGTAGCAGGACAGAAATTTACTGAGAGAAAAATTTTACACACATCCAACCGTGTACTTTCTATGCAAGTAAACATGCTTTGAAATTTAAGAAAACTGAAAAAGTGATCAGTGTATAGATGGTCCTATTAAATCAAGACATGCATTGTATTTTTTTACCAACAGCAATAAGAATTGACAGATTTTTAAAGTGGTGTAACCTTGTCTAATCATCATGAACTAGGTCCATTGCTTCCTGTATTCTTTAAAATCATCATGAAATAGGTCCATTACTTTTTGTATTCTTTAAAAGACATTTCTTTAGAAAGGGTTATGATTTCCAATACCTCTGGTTTCCTCTCACCTCCCAAAGAGAAAATGACAATTGTATGACATGTATCCTTTATCCTCTCTTTTCATACAGGGAGAAAATCTTTCTGCTGAGCAGTTTTATTAAGTCTAGCCTTCCACAAACACAGCGATATTTAACTTTAGGTATAACTTATGAACACCAACACTTTTTGGGAAGCTTCCTGAATTTATACATTTTATTAATATCTGCATAATCTCTCTATTTTTTACTTTTTTTTTTTTTTTCTTTTTTTTAATATTCCTGTAGACTAATTCAGGAAGCTGAGTAAAATGCTTTCACTGCAAAATTATTTAAAACAAATATTATTTACACATTAAAAAAAAAAAAAAAATAGGTAAAGTCTTTTACAGCAGAAGGGGATAAAGTCCCAGTGGTGTATGAAAGGAATTTGCTGTGGAAAACTGTGTGGGTATTCCCTGGTTCGGGCAAAGGCAAACCCATCCGTTGGGTTGCTTTCGCTCAAGGATCTGGACATACTTGGTGGGTGGTGATGAAAGATGGTGAAGTACAATGTGTACCTCAGGGAAATTAACTCTGTGAGAAAATACTCCATTTTAAAGCTGTATGTTAACTGCAGAATAATAACAGTATTTCCTAAGTGTCTTTCAGAATAACACTGCAATGATGACAGGAGCTAGCTTCATCAAGTGGCATTCAGTAACATCCTGGGTTGAATCTGCAACCTGCAGATGCTAACCATGATGAACTCCATAACATCTTTCCTGTTCTAAGAGACTGCTATGGTAGATGGAAGTATGCAATCATGAACTTAATGAGCTTTTCTATAGAAAGAAATTGTAACTTAAGGATAGATATGATGTCAATGGTATGGAATTTAACCTGGTTTGGGGTAAATAGAGCTGGTTCTGCTCAATGATTTTACTTTTTAGCTAAAGCTCTTCTAATTAACTGCTCTGTCTGAAGTTAGCAGCATTTTCATAAACTATCTGGTTTCAGCAGTGATAACACACCATGTTTAGAGTTACTGCCAGCGATTGGGATGCAGACCAAGGCCACTGTGGAGCTTGGACCCCACACAGAGGAGGGCAGAGAGTACCCTGCACCTGCGGGGAGGAGTGGACAGCATAACTGACCCCAAGATTCACCAGTGGGGTGTTCCGTCCCACAGCCATCATAGCCAGTAGATGCTGAAGGATCAGGAGAAGCAACTCCTTCCGTTCTTGGCTCTTCCGTCTGCTGCTGCTGGGCTGCTGGCTGCTCCTGCTGCAGTGACCGACATCCGAGGAGGACTTCATCCATCCTGTCTTTGATCCTGAGTCCTGTGTTCATGAACTGAGTTCCAGAATCCATCTCCTGTGGCTGAGTCCAGCCTGGGACCCTCTCCCCAGGGCCTGCTCCCCAGCCAGGGGTGACGGTGACGTGTTGCCATCAGGGGGGGTTTGGGTTTGGGACTAACTTTGTATATATTTGTATATAGTCTATTTTATTATTACTATTATTATTAGTGGTAGTACTAAAACTGTTTTCTGTTCTTTTCTAATCATCAAGTCTCTCTCCCTTCTTCCCTTTCTCTTTCAGGGGGAGGGGAAGGGGGTTAACAGAGAGCATCTGTTACGGTTCTGGGGGCTGCCCTGACCCCAAACCGTGGCAAATAGTTATATTTTCTGAAAATTCACAGTGTTAAAAGAAACTTTTACTTGACCATATGGGAAGAATAGACTAAAAGTGGAGACAGATAAGGCTAAGGTGTTTTTCACCCCAAAGTGCGGCAAAGGAAGATTTCAAACTTGGAAGGTACCTGTGGCCCCTTTGCTAAAAGGGAGGGTTTAAGGAAGAGATATACCAGCAGTGAGTGAGGGTGAGTCAAGGATCACTTCAGAGAACTTGAGCCATCTAAATCCCTGGGATGAGCTGTTTATGTCCTTAGGTGCTGAGAGTTGGCCCATGTCCTTGCAAAACAACTTTGTAATTTTGAAAAGATAAGCACATCAGGAAATCTCCAATTAATAGAGGAATGCAAATGTTGCACCCATCTTCTAAAAAACTTGAAAAGACAATCTAGAGAACTACAGACTGGTTTGTCTCACTTCAGTCCCTGGGAAGATCATGGAATTATTCCTTTCGGAAGTAATTTCTGGACACTTGAAAGAGAAAAAGCTGATTGGGAATAGCCACCGTGAGTTTATTAAGAAGAAATAATTCCTGAGAAACCTGCTTGCTTTCTATGGTGTCCTGATCCAATGTCAGGGGAGGTTTCGATGTGATCCCAAGAGCGAGATTAAGATGCAAATGAGGTCAAATGCCATATACCCAACACAGTTTTTATTACAAAAACAGAAAAAAATGTTAGAAAAGAGTAGGAATAGGGCAGAGTGAAAATAAAAGGCAGAAATCAAGCAAGCAGTCGGTAGAGAGTCGTGAGAGCAGTTACCACCACAGACCTGCGGCGTGCCGTTGAGCTGGAGCTCTCTCAGCTTCGGGGGTGGGCGGTGGAGCAGGAGTGAGGTGGCGAGCAGGCTGGAGATCCGTGAGCAGGCAAGTCTGTGGCGAGCAGGTGGGGGAAAAAGAGAGAGTAACAGAGAGACAAAAAGAGCCCTGGGCAGCGTCTGCGCCGGTTTCAATAGGATCTGGGCCGGGTACTGACGTCACGGGTCCTCTGCAGATCGGCACAGGCTCTTTTAGGTGCATGCAGGTGCCGTGCAGATGTCGCATGCTCGAAGTGCATCTGTGCGATTTCAGGTGGAGGAGCTGCAGGGCCTGGGTGCCGGGACTGTCCCATGTGGACACCCATGCTCCACCTTCCTGGCCAGGGGAGGGGGTGACAGGCCAGCGGTGTGCCTGGGGCTTTTGGGACAGCCTCTGACTCACCCATGTGCTCAGCTCCTGACAACATGGTCCACGACCCAGACAGGCTCCACCCAGCTTACATAGCTCTTCCACATGCAGTCCTCCATCCAAGGCTATCTTTGAGACAGACACTCCAGGGTTTAGTCATTCACGTATGATATGGCTAGATTTCTAGCTAATATGCCATTTTCTTGGTCTGTAGAAAGACTATAGACACTCTGTCCCAACAGGATTCTTGTATCCAGGTTGGGATGGTATGGCTTGGATGCACAGGCAAATAGACAGGGGAAAAAAAAAAAAAAAATCTCAGATTATTAGATTTGGGGGCAATTGTTGATAGGTCATAATCTAACCTAGATGCTGGTAACATGCAGAGTGCCACAGAGGTCTGTCTTGAGATTCATCCTGTCGCAGGCTGATATTAGTGGGCTAGGGGCTGTCAGGATGCCTCTGTGACTTCCTCCTCCCCTCTAGAAATGGAGAGGTTTCTGGACAGACCGAGGGCACACGCATGGCGCTCACCTCTCAGAGAGGAACGGCCACTGCGGGACTGTATCTTAGAGGGTAGGTTGGCACACTCCCTCACCATGCTCACGAAGTGTTACCAACACCAATGATTAATGTACAAATTATTCGGTTTATTAAAAGTCTACACAAATTGAGGGGCCGAGGTTCAGTAACGGTAGTCTAGATATATCAAAAAAGAAAGTCAAGGGTATCTCTCCTCCCTCCCCAGCCCTGGGAGAGGTGTAGAATCAATGAAGAGAAAGGATAGGAGTTGAGCCTGGCAGAAATGTTAAAGAATATGTGTGTGTGTGCATGTGTTACTGCCTTTCTGTGGGAAAATGCAGTTGGCAATTTGGCAGTTGGCCTGGAGGGGGAAACCCCCCAGGAGCAGGCATGCTCTGGCGAGTGGCAATCTCCCTACCGGTGACTTGCGGGCGGCCCCCCTCTCCTTCTCTCTCCTCTCGTGATGGGCAGCAGAAAACTCAGTCCAGCCAGTAGTGGAAAATCCAGGCAATGTCGGTAGCTCCAGCAAAACTTTCAGGCAGCTCTGGTGAAACTTCCAGGATCTCCGGTAGCTTGCTTCCTTCTTATAGAAGTCACTGTCTGTATTGGCCAATCAACATTGGCTAGATGAATACTTCAGCCTGTTATTAATTCTTCTGCCAGTCTTTGTTATGTTCTTATCTGAGTCCATCTCAGTTCATCCTTGGCTAAAACAGCAAAAAGCACTTCACTTCCTTTGCTGACTTGAAAGGTATTTTGTATGTGGGGGAAAGAGAAAAAGGTCTGTTCCCCACACATCCCATTTAACATTTTTACAAAAGACTGGGCAGAGTGCCAGTGAAGTTAGCAGATGACACAAAACTGGTAGGTGGACCACTCAACATGCTTGACAACAGGGCTGCTATCAAGGAGGATCTAGACAGGCCGCAGGAGGTCCTCAATGAGATGTTCTATACCTGGCAAGAAGAAATCTCTGACAATACAGGGTAGTGTCTAATGGCCTGGGAAGCAGTGCTGCTCAAAAGGCCATAGGTGTCTTTCCAGGCACCAAGCTGATCATGATCTAGCAGAGCGCAGGAGCAGAAAGCAAAAGAATAAAAAAACGGTTTTGTTTGCCACAAGTAGCCAGAAACCTCACATAGCATACCCACTGTGGTGGTTTAAACCACTTTT
>NW_008602144.1:46654-47315 GCF_000691845.1 Merops nubicus | reverse complement strand
AACAGCCCTGGCCCGGCACAACCGGGATACCTGCCCAGGGAGCTTGTGTAGTATATCTCCCTGGAGATACTCAGTGTTATCCGGACACGACCCTGTGCAACCAGCTTTAGATGGCCCTCCTAGAGGGGAGGGAGTTGGACAGGATGACCTCCAGAGGTCTCTTCCAACCTCAACCATGCTATGATTCTGTGTTACAAAGGAACTACACTACTAAAACTAATCTCAGTGTATAACTAACTTGGCCATATTTCTCTAGCATGCTGTCATGCTGGAGAAACCTCAGGCAAAAGGAACTTTTTCCATCCCCTTTACTGACAAACAAGACTTAAAACTCCTTGTGTTGACTGTCAGGACCATACAACAAGAACACATTCTCTCAAGTTCTGTCTGGCAGATAGTCAGACTTTCAACATGGTCTAAGAAAACCTGACCCCAGCAAGGAGGTCAGGAAATCTCTGCCACTATGCACATCTCCATTCTCGTCACTACCTAAAAGTATTTCACATTCTTGTTAAATTGCTGTCTATGTATTTGAATGGAGAAACATATGAAAAAATAATTAGGTCATGTTGTCTAGCTGTACAAGGGAAGCTGAGAAATTTAAGTGGTGAAAGCTAATAGGTATCATGAGATACCTGCACAGCACTTCCCAGGCATTCCT
>NW_008602144.1:4017-46623 GCF_000691845.1 Merops nubicus | reverse complement strand
GGAGCTCAGGGGAATATTCCCCTCCTATTAATAAAAATTTGCATTGCTTCCACTTACCTCATTTTGAAACAGAAGCTACTGAAAACCCAAAATATACACCCAGTGGTCAAATACAATTCAAGGTCATAAAATCTGTTCTACTCACCAGAAAACACAAGGGCAGAAGCTCATGATACATTTTGCACAAGGAGGCAGCTTTAATCTTCCTGCTTAACAAATTAAAAACAGTCAGTACATAGGACTGTTTAATGTAACTCTCAATTTCTTGTTTCAGCTAAGAGAAAAACAAATCACTACTGCACACAAGATTGCCTTTAGCAGGAACTGATTCTCACATAAAGGACTAATGCTTGCGAAGAGACTCTCAGAGGGATTCACCTAACCTCAATCAAGACAAAATTAATGAAGAAGCAGACATCTCCTGGCATATCTGGCATATCACCTCAACAGGAATCGCCCTGTCTCAACATTTTCACTGAAATTAATTTAATTAACTCATTCATTAAAAATGAATGATCTACAAGCTTGAAAATAGCCATAGATAATTGGTTTCGACTGGAATTTTCCAGTAAGCTGCCACAGAAATTGATATTTTCATTCCAGGTCAGCTTTATAATATTAAAACAATATTAGCTGGGGCATGCGTAGTATGCTGAAGTTTTAAATATCTTAGGTATTCAAAACAAAGTAGAAAAATATCTGTTTTTTCTTCCAGGCATGAAAACAGGAACTGATATTATGTGCATCTATTTGGTCATTAAATCATAACTTTCAATTTAATTTGTCACAGGCTGAGGGATTATAAAACTGTGTTAGATCTACTACAAATTATCAGAAACTGAGCAGCTCTCATGATTACCACATCAAAACCTCAAATCTCTTGCTTGACCTAAGCTAATCCCAGTGGCCCTGAAAGATGTTAATGGAAAAAGATGCTTTAAAGAGTATTTATGAGTAAATCTGAAAGGAATGTTAACGATCAAATTCATACCACTCTTGAACTGAAAGCTAGAATATTTATGACTAATTTTTCATAAGAGATATGTCAACAATCTCATTCTGTATCAAAACAATAAACAACTTTAATAACACTTTAAAGATGAAAAGAAATAATTAAATACTAATTTAGTGATAATTCATCTCCCTCTAAGCTTCACATTACTGGTGTCAAGATAATTCACTCATCATTTTTGAAGCCTATTTTGAGTATTGCCAGGCATTGATTTAATTTTTCCTCTTTCAGGAATTCTCCTGGAAGTTGACTAATTAAGGCTGGTTTTGCATATGGCTGTCATTAATTGTTGTGACAGATTGTGATCAGCCTGTATCACACTGGGAACTTAATTTTGTCCTAAACCATCCATTTTGAACTTCATGCTGAAAACATACTTAAATGTAAACAATACAGATTTACGCTGCATGCTTATTATTGATAACCCCTTTTACACTATTCACTGGGAAAATGCCAACCAATTTAGTGCTGCAGCGATTTCTCTTGACTACAAACCCAGTCACATGGCACCATGGAGGGTTTGCCTTCTTCAAAGCCTGAAAAAATAAGAGGGAGAGACTCAAATCATCCAGGGCAAGGAGAAGATTAGGACATGGTTTTTGAAAAGAAAAGCAATTGCCATCATATAGAAGCAGGACATTGCTGATCTATTGACATGAATTGTGTATCAGGAGCTCAAGGAATTTTTCCAAAGAAGCCAAGACCTCCAAAGAAATACTTTAAAATGTTTCTGAAAATATGAATTATATAATAAAGCAAAACAGAAACTACTGTTTATTAGCATTCTCTGGGAGGCATAAAGCTTGTTCAGTGCTTTACACGTTGGTTTACTTTTTTGAGAAAACTGAAAAAGTGCACAGAGAAATACACCAACATGAGCTCCTATCCAGCCCAGAATAGGTCTAATTGAAATAAACATCCTAAAGCATTAATACCATCACTGTCCTGGTTTAGGTACAAAATTTAAAAAAGGTAATAATAAAACAACTATGAATCAGATTTACATCATCGGCTTTCTGATTCCCCTTTTTCTCTTGTTTCTTGCAAATAAAAGCAGTAGAAGAATCGTTGTTAATTAAAAGTATCTTTTTACTTTCATCTTCTCTTTCTTTGCCAGCTTATTTTTTTTTCATGGCTCTGTGGAAGCTCAGGGTGGACCTGCTTTGATTTTATTTAAGCCAATTTGACCAAGGAAACTGTATTTTAAGAAGTTGAAACTTTTGCTTATTACTTGCATTAAAAACATTCTTCAAAAGGGAATGAAAAGAGAATATGCTTTGTTCATAATTCATAATGCAGTCAAGTAGTGGAATTATTAGTATCTTAAAATTTTATGACATTTGCAAGAGGACATTATAAAAATACTTAGAAAATCTGACTTTATTGCATTTCACAAACTCGACTTTCATTTGGACTTAAGTAATAATTAGCATCTTTACCGGGACTGAGCTACTGGAATTATATATCAAATAAAGTTCAAAAGTTTGGCAGCAGTCAAAATTCTAATTTAAACTTTAGGCAAGTATTAAAGCTGGGATCATGTGCAAACCAGTGGAGCAGTATGCCTAAAGCATCAACTTGTTAACAAAATTAAACCAGTTACCCATTCCATTGAAAAG
The DNA here is from genome assembly GCF_000691845.1 of Merops nubicus. Classification (NCBI taxonomy): domain Eukaryota; kingdom Metazoa; phylum Chordata; class Aves; order Coraciiformes; family Meropidae; genus Merops; species Merops nubicus. The sequence continues at coordinate 43,992 of NW_008602144.1, read as the reverse complement.
ACATAACATGCAGGTGCAATTGCCCCAGGAGAATATTTGCATACTAAAAGGCCCAAACTTATCCCATTGAGTTTTTAATTCAACAGTAATCCAGGCAAGACTGCACATAGACTCTCTCGATGAAAAATTACTGATTTTGCAATGAACACTTCCTCTCCTCCTTTCTTCCTTATTTTTTCCATTGTTTAGTACTTTATCATAAGTTTTTGGATACATTTTTATTTCCAGCTGTTTAGGGGTACACAGATTGTTTCAGCTGGGGAGCTTTCCTCACCTTACTTCAAAGACCATTGATGGCTATTTATCGGGAGAAAAGTATGTCTTTGGAGTCTTTTGATGAGATTCTGTAAGAAAATTATGCTAGGAATTTGTTTGCTTAAAGACATAAACATCAGGGAGATTTAAAAAAAAACTCTTACCTCCCATTCATTTTGGCAGAAGTAAGGTAACTTTCCTGTTTGTAAGACTTCTCTGCAAGTCTCCCCGTTATTTCAAAATCTCTAAAGGGAGCACGATTCATCAGCAGTTTTAATGGGAACTAAAGAGCTTAGCGACTTGCAGAAGATACAAATATATTACTCACCTCTCAGATATTGAATGGCAGCAACTTAGCTTAAGTTTAAAATAAAAAAAACTGCTGACAAAATAGTAGCTTGAGTCTTTGCCCAGAAGCTGAGGAAAACTTAAGGTAACTTTCTGGTATTTGGTGAACAAATTTTCTCTATTCACAAGGACAAATCAATTAGCTTATCTAATAGCATTTTATGAGAGGAGAAAAGATAGATGACCAAACAGTAAACCAACACCAACTAATTCCTAATTCCTGAAGTATAACTTCAGTTATATTACAGTTCTGGGGTTTTCTATATCAAATTTCTTGGTCAGGTAGTTGCTTCACTCTTCCTCTAGCTGCACCTCACATAACAGGAGTTTTTAAGTCTCTAGCACCAAGTTTTCAAGCTGCTGCTCAGCCTGTGGTGCAAGTTGCAAGTTGTGCCCACTTCCAAGTCTTTCCACAGCATGCTCTCGTCCAGACCTGAACTGCAGCCTTCTCCCTTCTCAAAGTTCTCCTCCAGGTATCTGAACAAACTGATTCAAAGACAGTTAGAAAGTTATATGTGTAGCTTTAGTAGCAATTCCTTTTAATCCAGTTCTCTACTTGAGTGAAATACGGTACTTCAGAGCTGACAAAAAAAAAAAAAAAAAAAAAAAAAAAAAAATTCTCTAATATATAGGAGATTTTAAGTTTTCTTCTTCCCAATGCCAAAATTTTTGGTATGGGATAACATGTAGTTGGCAAGTGTCATATTGTTCCCATTTTTTCTCTGCTTCATTATAAACTTCTCAAGAAACTATAGCAATATACATAACGTAAGAATATTGTAAGCCTGTTGCCACGGTTTGGGGTCAGTGCCACCCCCAGAACTACAACAGACACTCTCTGTTAATCCCCTACCCCCACCCCCAAAAAAGAGAAAGAGAATAAGGAAAAGAGATATCAATTAGAAAACACCTTTATTTTACTACTACTGATAATAGTAGCAGCGATAAAAATAGATAATAGATAAAAAATAAAAAAGGAGATAGAATATAGACAAATATATACAAAATTAGTACTGAACCAAACTCCCCCCGATAGCAATACATCACCATCACCCTCAGCAGCCCCCAGGAAGGGTCCCAGGCTGGACTCAGCCACAGATGGGGACTGGGCACAGGAGCTGGATTTTCAGTTCAGGAACACAGGGCTCGGGATCAAAGGCAGGATGGATGGAGTCCTCCTCGGATGCAGGCCACTGCAGGAGCAGCAAAAGGGAGGAAGAAGATGAAAAGGAGACAGAAGGGGTGACAGCAGGGCTTGTCCCTCCTGATCCTTCAGCTCTACTGGCTATGAGGGCTGTGGGATGGAACACCCCGCTGGTGAATCTCAGGGTCAGGTATCCTGCCCTCTCCTCCCCACAGGTGCAGGGTGCTCTCTACCCCCTTCCGTGTGGGATCCAAGCTTAGCAGTGGCCTTGGTCTGCACACCAACCCCTGGCAGTGACTCTAAACGTGAAGCCTTATCACTGATACAGCCAGACAGTTTATGAAAATGCTGCTAACTTCAGACAAGACAGCTAATTAGAAGAGCTTTAGCTGACAAGTTAAAATCATTGAACAGAACCAGCTCTGCTGTACCCCAAACCAGGACAACTGTCCAGTGGTCGTTTCACTTATCCTTACATTAACAGTTGTCAATAGAACACACCTTCTTTTTTGGATTCTTCATTTCTTTTTTGACATTTTTTGAGAAGGAATGGACTACAGTTTAATTATTTTCATATACTGAATGATGGCCACCTAGAATCAGCACTACATAGAACTTCTCTGTGTTATACAGTTAGCCTATTCAAAAAATATAATAAATTAAATAGAATGTGTTAGTTATGTCAGATGTGTTAAGTTGAAAGGTCTTTATAATTTAAGAACAATGAAAAGTGACATTTTTTGCAAAGCCAACATTAATTAGTTTTAAATCAAACCTGCATTTCACAAGAAATTATAAACTTTCTCAGGAAAACATTGCTTAAGACTTTTCTTGTAAATCTTTTCTTTCAAAGGACAGGCCAGAGCAGTCTCACTGGAGCCATAGGAATCTCCAGTTCAGGACTTGAGGTCTAGGACTCTGGGTTTCAGGACTATTAACCTGTATCCCTCTTGTCTGTGAAAGGAGTCCAAACTCCAAAGTTTCTTGTACAAGAGATGTACAACACTATGTGGTGTTACTGTGTTTTAGCTATGAGACTTAGCATTGTGGGAACTGTAAATTCCACCATGAGCTAGCTAGAAACTAGGCAAATTTCTGTCAGAAGTCTGCGTGTTAGATGTGTCAGAGGGATCTCTGTTTGTTTTTTTTTTAAAGTCCATGAAAACAGAAGACCATTCAGAAAGATGTTTTGACTTACATAATTTCTTTTTATTTTTTTTTGTTTAAAAATAAATTTTGAGAAAATTCCAGCAGGGACATTTGTAGTGTGGGGGGAAAAAAATAAATCAAATGATGTAATTTTGAGATGATACTTGGTAAGTTTTTGAAAGGGAGTATATACTGTGGTCTCTTACCTCTTACTCTTAATATATTTTTGTCAGAGGCTCAAAACTATCCCATTAAACTTTGGACATTCACAAAATCACTGTTGAGGTTGAAAGGCACCACTGAAGATCTAGTCCAGCCTCCATTCCATTCTCAAAGCAAGGTCAGCTAGAAAAGGTTATTCAGGACCATGCCCAGTTAGGTTTTGAACATCTCTGAGGATAGAGACTCCACAACCTCTGTGGGTAATGTGTTTCAGTGTTTGAGCACCCTCACCATAAAATAAATAAATAAAAATTCTTTCGTTTAAATGGAATTTCTTGTATTTTAGTTTGTTCCCGTTGCCTCTTCCCTTGTTACTGAGCACCACTGAGAAGAATTTGGCTCCATATTCCCAGCTCCCCTCATCAGGTATGTGTGCACATTGGTAAGATCCCCCTGAGCCTTCCCTTCTTCAGTCTGAACAGAGCTCTCCCAGACTCCCATCATTTGTCAAGATGCTCCAGACACTTAATCATCTTTGTAGATCCCTTCACTGGACTAACTCCAGAAGTTCATATCTGTCTTGTACTTCATAGTCCAGGCCTGGACCCAGCACTCCAGATGTGTCTCACCATTGTTAAGCATATGTGGGAGATCATGTGCCTCTGCTTCCTGGTGATGTTCTTCCTGATGCAGTCCAGGATGCTTTTGCTGTGAAAGCCTGAAACACTTGAACTGGGGCCCCTTCAGCCTTGCTTCATTGGCTGTGAGGCCTGTCTTCACCATATCGCACTGAATGTTTCACTTGTCAAACATGTTCACCACTTTCTCTGTGGGTCATCCTCTCACTCCTCAACTTATTCTAAAAGTTTTTAATTATAAAGTTTCTTATTTAAAGTTCTCCTCTGTATAAGTAAAGTTCTCATGTTAAACAGTTTCCTGGGCGGCATCAAGAGAAGTGTGGCCAGCAGGTCAAGGGAGGTGGTTCTCCTCCTCTACTCCACTCTCATGAGACTGCATCTGGAGTACTGTGTCGAGCTCCAGAGCCCCCAACACAAGAAGGACATGTTTGTGTTGGAGCTGGTCCAGAAAAGGGCCACAAAGATGATCAGAGGGCTGGAACACCTCATCCATGAGGACAGACTGAGAGAGTTGGAGCTGTTTAGTATGGAGATGAGAAGGCTCTGGGGAGACCTTATTATGGCCTTCCAGTAATTGAAGGGCCTACAAGAAAGGTGACAAGGGACTTTTTACAAAAACTTGTAGTGATAGAACAAGGGGCAATGGGCTGAAACTGGATAAGGGTAGATTTAGATTAGATATAATGAAGAAGATCTGCACTATGAGAGTGGAGAGACACTGGAACAGGTTGCCAAGGAAGCTGTGGATGCTTCATCACCAGAGATGTTCAAGACCAGGTTGGATGGGGCTTTGCACAACCTAGTCTAGTGTGAGGTGTCCCATGGCAGGCGATTTGGGACTAGATGGTCTTTAAGGTCCCTTCCAACCCAAATGATTGTATGATTCCGTGGTTTCTTTATTATCCTTTGTCATAAAATGATGAGGCAACATGTGTCTATAAAATTCAGTAACATTTTAAAATAAACCCTGCTATTAAAATATTATTTCTCAAGTTTTCAGCATTTTTTTTTTGAATATTCATAGACCTAAAGTTCAATTACTGAATTACAAAGGCTGAAATAGTCAGCAAAATGAAGCATGATTTCCCAAAGTTGTACTAACCAAGACTAGCATGCCCATTTTGCACCAGTCTGGAGCACAGACCTGTATACTGGCTCCATATACTGTCACTTATTTTTTTTTCCTTGGCTTCTAATTCCAAGGTTAATCTGAGTACAGTTAGCTCAAGAGTCACAGGGGAATTTGCATCACTTGTTCTTAATTTTGTACAGTTTGAAGTCAACAGTCTTTTATCACTAGAGGCGGAGGGAGGGGAAGACATTCTAAATAGTAATTGATGTAAAATTTGTTAAAAACTTTATGACAATTATTAATTTTCTACTAGTTTTCAGAGTTGATTTGCGAATCAAAAAAAACCTGAGAGGCATCACAGCTGAAGTACAGATCTTGAAGCCTGACCACCAAACCAGAAGTGTGTCTCCTTGAAGCTGCAAATGTCATTTAATCTAGTATCCTTACAAAGACATGTACTTCTCCAGATCAACGATCACAGAAGCCTTGCAAGGTCTGTGTGTTCTGCAGCTGTGGAAGCTACCTTTTACGTAGCCTTTCAATCAAGCTGTGAAGAAACTCTGCAGCTGCAGTGCTCTGGGTTCCTCAGGCTTCTTTGTTGTTTTCTGGAAGTTCACAAAGATTTTTTTTTTTTTTTTTTTAAATAACCTGTAGGCCCAAAAAAGTCAATGAAAAACATTTTTCTTGATGGGCATCTTGAAGAGTGAATCTTCATCTGCATTTTTTTGTCACAAACACCTTCTTTAAATTGCTTTTTGCGTTAGAGATGCACATTTCTAGATCCAAAACTCACTAGTAGTGTTTGCTTATGTCATGAAAAGTCCTAAGGCATAAAATAGTTTTACAAACATAGGAGATGTTGATAAGAGCCCAAAACAATATTGTTGCCACCGTTGGATGATTAATTCCAAATATTTTGAATGTAGTGAATTTTTAAAACTCAGATTCTTGTGAATGTAAGAAACTTCACTTGAAAACATCTCTCTCAAGATTATTCAGAAAAATCTGAAACTATGAAGCCTGAAGATTAAAAATAGCTTTTAAAACCCATTTAAAACTAGTTTTAAAAATCCATTTTGAAATTATGGGGTTTGATCTGAAATAATTTTTAATTCTTTAATATTTTAACACCGTCTATTCTTATCTCACAATACTGGAATTTTAACACTCACACTAATGATACCTTACAATATTTTTTCCACTTGAAAATTACACTTTCGTTTAGTCCTTACACTGAACTTCTTTTTATTTCACATTTTATGTTAGCATTTATAGCTGACATATATTTGGTTGATATATTTTAAATATTTCTTCAAAGTGGGTACCACAGGAGTATATTTTAATATACTATTTAATAACTAAGCAGTTATTAAAAACTAAACAGTTATCAATAGCTACTATTTAACAACTAAATGCATTAAAAAAAAAAAAAAAGCCTATGTTAATAAAGATAGACCATCCACCAGACTATATCTCATTCAGTGGCATTTGAATAAAGTTTTCTATGTGTTTCTAGGATGCTGCTTTTGAAGCCAAGTCCTGAAACCCTTATGCCCCTGGTTCCACAGCACCTCATGGAACAGGATTTCTTTGAGCTGAAGCAATGTGGGAAAGAAACTTCTGTCTTCCTAACTCTTACCAAAAAAAAAAAAAAAAAATCCAGAAGCTTTACTATTACTACAGGAAAATAAAATAGACTTTTTGAAATTTATTAAGAACCAACAAGGAATATATCCCTGTCTGTGATTCAGAACATGGACCTGATCCTTCCAGGTATGTAGCAAGGCTCCCACCCTTCTGACAGTGCTATAATTAGGATCACTAAACTATAGAACTACATGGAAGCATCTGCTAATGATTAAAAGTACATCATGAGCATACCAGACATTGGACTGATCTGGATCTTTTAAGCTATGATTTTCATCAAAATTGAAACTTCTTAATACTGTCAGCTACTCAGTAAACTTTATTTACTTTGAGATTTTCTGTGAACACCAAGAAAAGTGAAGCAGATGAAAGTGTGGAGCTGGTCAGTCCTGAAGAAAAATATTAGGCACTGGTGTGCAGAAGGACAAGTATCTAAGTTAGTTTATTTGGAATGACCACCTGGATTTAGAAAAAGGTCATTGCACTGAAAATGTTTCTGAGCATTTCTGAGCTCACTGTCACTGACTTTTTGCTTAAAAGATGATGTGCAGCAAGTTTCACAATGAAATTTAAAACCTAGAGAAAAGCCAGGAATTTCAAGATGGAGGGATTATCCTTCTGTTCCTTCCTTTGCCTGCAACAGCACAAGAAAATTGACAAAATAGAGCAGATTTCAGTTAAAAGAGGATCAACTTCAAGTAACAGATGGAATCACAGAATAACTACCTAATATACCTAAGCAGTGTATCAGAATCAGATAGTCATGTCATTTTTACCATACTATCTTTTTATAGTACAAAATGTGACACTGTTGTAACTAAAAGAAGACTACAGTGTATTTCATTGGCAAGTGGCTTATGCACGCTGTCAGTTTTCTGGAAAAGTTCTTTCTTTTCAGTACACTAGGTAATTTAAATGACTGATCCAATTTCTAGTGCACTGAGGAATAGCAGAACCTGGAGACGATATCCATTCTCCAAAGGAGCATTTAATAAATCAATTTAACTAAGATTAACAATGAAAAATGTCTTACAAGCCAATAAAATTTAATCAAAACTGTACTTTAATTAAAGAATTAAAGCAGTTGCACTGTCAAATTATAACAGAAATTAGAAAATGTAGAAGATGTAGTCAAAGATCCCATATATCTCCTTTTGAAGAGACAAAATGAAGATGGTTAAAATTCAGCTGTACTACACAATAAAACACATCACACGTTTGCCATGCACATGAAAAAAAAGTGCCCATGGTACAATAACGGTATTAAAAATAAACAAGGAGATAGCCATACCAAGAATTACACAGAAAGTTTAGTATTAACTCATAATATTAACTTGTTTACAAAACTGTGAATGCCAAAATGTTATTTTTTTATTTTTCAAATTAGTAGTCATTATCCACTAAAATTATAAAAATTAATTCCCCATCATATCTCAGTGAGAATTACATATGTAAAGGGGGTATGGAACCCTTGTGAATGTGTGGATACCTCTGTACTGGATAATGTTAGACAAGAACTGTAACCTGAGATTGTGATAAAATGACCATATAGAGGGCCAAGAAAAAAAAAAAAAATTAGGAACAGTTGTCATCACACTGACTAGCAGCATTTCTGACTTTCAGTAGTTTGGCTCTGTCTGTCATACCGTGTTAGCGTTTTTCAGAGTTGTTGTTTTGTTTATTTTCAGGTTTTTTTTTATTATTTTTTTTTTTATATTTGCTTATTTTAAGATAGTTGTCAGAGAGCAAAGCTAGCACAAAAAAGGTCTTATTCTCTCCTTCGACTATGATAACTCTGCTGAATTCAGAGAGAATTGTTCCAAATTTACACCAGAGAGAGAGAAAGAAAGAACAAGCTACAAAGAAACAGGCTTGATTGACTGCTGTGAAAATTGTTAAACATCTAGGCCTGACACAGAATAAAATTACTGAAGGACAATAACTTTTCACTGAGTCATCAGAAACCTGCTGATGGTTTCACTGAAGCTTATTTGCTAGTGTGCCACCAGATACAAGTTTGGTGCAGTTGTTAGTGGAAGAAAAAGATCGGTTATTTTTGACATAGTAATTAAAAATACAGGTAGATTTCAAGAGATGTAGAATCATAGAATCATTAAGATTGGAAAAGACCTCTAAGAACATCAAGTCCAACCATCACCCAACACTACCATAACCACTAAACCATGTCCTGAAGCACCAGATGTTTTTTGACCCCCTCCAGGGATGGTGACTCCACTACCTCTCTGGGCAGTCTGTTCCAATGCCTAACCACTCTTTCAGTGAAGAAATTCTTCTGAACATCCAGTCTGCACCTCCCCTGGTGCAATTTGAGCCCATTTCGTCTGGTCCCATTGTTAGTAACACGGGAGGCCAACATCCACCCCACTGCAACCTCTTTCCAGGTAGTTGTAAAGAGTGATAAGTTCTCCCCTCAGCCTCCTCCTCTCCATGCTAAACAGCCCCAGTTCCCTCAGCTGCTCCTTGTAAGACATGTTCCCCAGACTTTTCACCAGCTTTGTTGACCTTCTCTGGACCCACTCAATGTCCTTCTTATCCTGTGGTGCCCAAAACTGGACACAGTACTCAAGATTTGGTCTCATCAGTGCTGAGTCGAGGGGCACGATCACCTCCCTACCCCTGCTGGCCACATTATTTTTGATCCAGGCCAGGACGCTGTTGGCCTTTTTGGCCACCTGGGCACACTGCTGGCTCATGGTCAGTCTCTGTCCACCAGCACCCCCAGGTCCTTTTCCACCAGGCCTCTTTCCAGCCAATCATCCCCAAGTCTGTAGCATTGCCTGGGGTTGTTGTGACCAAAATGCAGGACCCAGCACTTGCCCTTGTTAAACCTCCTACAGCTGACCTCAGCCCATTGCTCCAGCCTGTCCAGATCCCTCTGTAGAGCCTTCCTACCCTCCAGCAGATCAACACTCTGACTCAGTTTGGTGTCATCTGAGAACTTACTGAGGGTGCACTCAATCCCCTCATCTAGATCGTTGATAAAGTTATTAAACAGGACTGGCCCAAAAGCAGCTGTGATGGACACAGCTCGTGACTGGCCACCAATTGGATTTAACTGTTCACCACAACTCTCTGGGCTCGGTCATCCATCCAGAGAGTTGTGATGAACAGAGTTAAATGTATGTCCAGAGGAAAAGGAATTACATGGAATTATTTTATTTATTTATTTATTTTATAATCCTGGCATACTTTTCATTAACACTGCAGTGGGAAGCAACATTTAAAGCAGTGAGGCCAACATTCTTCAAGAGAATGATTTCCTTTAAAACGTTTAGGCAGCAGGAGTTTCCTTATCAGTCTCAAAGTGAGGATAGGTACCATTTAAAGTGATCGATTTAATAGTTTTTAAACACAGCCTTAACTTTCATGGGCAAATATTCTTCTCAGAACTGAACAGAATGTCTATGTACTCCCCATGCCCAGCTTTTGAGACTGTCATTTCTTTCAAGTGGCCAGATCTTTATATATTCTCTGTAAAATGGGGAGCATGGGAGACGATAGAGGAAAAACTGAAAAAAAAAAAACCATAACTGAGTACAGCTTAGAGTTATTTATAGTAATATCTGTACTCCTTCTTCCAGTAAAAACATCTAAGGTAGTGCGGTTACTCCAGATGTTCTGAATAACATGCATTTTCAGAATGTAATAGCACATGTTTCCATTTACCAGGTTTGTTTACTTCCACGTTAATGTAATGAGAGAGTGAGACCTGCAGCTGCTGCCAAGACCAGGAATCTCACTGAAAACAAAATGCATCTTGTGAAAGAAGCTGCTAGTCTAAGAGGGTAAGGCTAAGAGGAGCAAAACTATGGTTGCTTGGAGTAGGGGGCAGATTAAGGCAAAATAGTGAATGGGACCAACCTGGACTCATGTTGGAGGAAAATATGGGATATCTGCTCTTAGACCACTGTATGAGACAACCATTATATGACTAATTGGAGGAGGAGAGGGTGGTCTAGGAAGTACTAATGAAGATGGAGATTTGCTTGGAGAGTGTAGTGGAGACACTAGAGTCCTGTTTTTGCCTGTGGACCAGTCTGTCAAAGGAAAAAGACAGATTTACTTCTGGGATAACAGACACTGTTAAGACACAGAAGATTGTTCTGCAAAGCCCATGATGTTCAGTCCCTCCTCCTTCTAAACACCTCTCAAGCAACCTGAGAGAATGCAGATGGCCATAGGTAACAAAAAATTTGAGAAGAAACTTTTGACACATCCCAGGCTGTGGAAAATGACATGTCAAAGATGCCTGCTCTGAGAAGTAGTCAAAAGTAGTCAAAGATGGATCCAAAGATAGCTGTTTATAGATGAATGCAAACTAAAGATTAAATGCCTGTTCCTAAATGTAATTACTTTTGCAAAGATTATTTTCTAGGGAAGAAACTACTACTATTTTCCAAACCACACTTTTGACTGGTGTTACAGTGACATTTCCAAAATCAGAAGGTAAATCACTCAATATATCTATATATCTATATTTACAATAGAAAATCCAAAAATTACTAAATTAAATGTTACAATAGAAAATTTTCTGTATGCAGTATTTGTGTGAAACCACCAAAGAGAATATATCCCTAAAGTCTAATCTCTTGTAAAATGTTATGTAGCATTAGAGAGCTGGTTTTATAGCCTAGTACAATATGTGAATAGACAGTTGAGATGACAGCTGAAGGATAAACACTACTGATTGAAAGCTTATGCAGTAAAATGTGACTTTATTTTTTAATTTATTTTGTTGAATTGGAGCAATGTGTATCTTACCCCTGAAATGACAGCCTTTATCTTTTTGCCGTAACAATATCTCATTTCATATCATGGTTGAAAGTTAAAAGTGCTTTTTCTTTCTTGACCTGTACTTTTTAATTTCTGTCTCCCTTTGCTATATTTCCCAATGAACTTGGTAATTCCATCATCTGGGATTTGGTTTGTATGCAAAATTCTATAGGACCGATCTCTTTCTATCATTATAAAAGAAGCCCCAAAGTCACTTTCTAACTAGAGTAAGCACAAGGAGGTAAACATTCTGGCTGTGAAAATCCCCTAAGTTAGAAAAGTTCTGAAAGCTTTCCACTACAGCTTGTTGATCAGCTGATAACAGCCTTTATCCTACTGGTCAAAAACTGTCACAAACTTTAGGTAAGATTTGATGTGCAAGAACAACCAACCAAAAAAAAAAAAAAAAACCCTCTGACTATAGATATCTGCAAGTTTTGAAGATCAGAAAAAAATAAATGTAACTTGCCTCCTGGGGATATGTCTTTTAGTAAAGCTAACTGGTGAAGTACAAGAGCTGAAATCCTCTTCAGTCTTTCTAACTATGTGAGAATCTGTTGCTGCTGCAAAATTCCTGTGCCACTGAAGTCTCATTAGCCAATTATAAATGCCAATACTTTGTGCTGTCTCTTGTTTTTCTTTGAATTCTCAGTACTGTACAAACTTGATTCAAGCTGCTGTACAATCCTGTTATAAATTCATTGCCTTTTCATTTGAAGTCTTCAGTTTAATGCTTTCCTGGATGGATCTGTCGATTCATTCACACAGAGTAGCCACACAAGGGCTTTATTTCTGACTTTTTTACTGTGCCAGTCACAAATAGCCGTAAGATCCAACTGCAGTATCTCAAGTGAGCTTCTACAGTACAAATGTTCAAATAACTGCAAGAGACAAACTTCATTTCATCTGGTGAGGCTTTGGTTGACATTAAGATTAAGAGCTTAACAAATGCAATGGTCTGCTCGGTTACCATTTGAGAGTTTCTTGCCTCACCGTGCTATGAAAGAGAAACGAAAGACTGACTAACATTTTCTCATCTCTTGAGTGCTGTGTGTGATTAAAAAGCAGGCAGGGTAAGGTATTTTGGGATCAGTCATATAAAATACCCAAATCTGTACCCACAGAATCCTTATCCTTTGCCCAAAAAAGCATCTTCCTTTCAGATTACAGCTAAAAATCTCCCATTTAATTGGAATCTGATAGAAAAGAGACAAAAAGCTAAGTAAATGTAACAGTAAATGAGTGCATTTGAGTATACTGGAAACTGTTCTGCTTTTCTGTCACAGTAAAAACATATTTTTCTTTCTTTCTTTCTTGTTCTATAATACCCTTATACCTGTTTTTATTTGTTTTTTCCTTTTGGGACAACTTTCATTTTTACTTTTTACCATTGACTACCCTATTTCATCTGAAAAAATAAAATCATTCCAGGTTTTTTCTTCTTGTTTGGGGAAACAGAAAAAGCAGTGTGGTTTTAAGTTGCTGATAAATCTAAAAATACCCTATAAAGCTCCGAGTGAAGTGCAGTAATTTAAAGGACTGGATACAACACGTTTGGTAGAAGATGAAAACAGCATCCACATAGGAGTAAAAAATATTTCTGGTCTTATAAACCCGTGATTATGATGGTTATTATTAAACTGTCACATCACATCAATGAGTAAACGAGTACCTATGCCTAGATCATATTAACTATTGTGACAGCTGTAAATAATACAGCAATTACTTTCCTGCGGGCAATAGAACAGATAAGAAAATTATTGAAGCTCCAAAGGTTTACTACACGTTTACAGGTGATTCTGCAACAGGTTAGACAATCTGTTAAGTAGGAAGCTTGACTCAGAGGTAATGCAGTATCTAAACAGCAGTCTGAGCTGCATGCTGTCAAGTAACCAGTAATACAACACTTCATTTTAATACTGTTTTATAAAAAAGGCAAATAAATTAGTCAGAATAAAAGTAGTTCTTCAAATGTGATCTGTAAAGAGAGCAAAATATCTACTTTGGTTTTGATGTATAGAGGTTTTTTTTTTACAGAGTGGGAGGTGCTTGCTTTAAGAAAAGTTTGCATGCCTCTAAAAATATCAAGACTAACAAATGCAGTTTTCCCCCCTACATACACCAGCAGAGAGAGTCAGAAGAAAGATCTGTCTCTATGCAATCAGTATTCTTTCACAAGCCTTCCCAGTTCTGTATCGTTCTGCTTGTTTGTTCAGCAAACACCATGCAAGAAGGAAATAATGGTGTGTGTCCTATATTCAAATTACTAGGGGTGATGATTTCTGAGAATGCAATTAGAAGTCATGCCCTGGAGAGTCCCAAGTAGATGAGGAGAAGATAACTTTTCTTATGCTTTCCAACCAATACTGCAAAAAAAAAGAAAAGGTCAATAATATTTGAGCCTTAGAATCTTAATTAGCATATTACATCTCCCAGTTGCTTCAAGCAAAAAACCATAAAACAGACAAACACAAAAAATGGAAAAAAAAAATCATGTTGTGAAGCAGTGGAATGAATTCCATTTTTGAGAAGATATTTTTTAATTGTTTCAATGTACTTTTGATGTGCCTTGCAAATCTACTTCTGAACCAAATGAGATTCATCTTAATAATTTAACAGAAACTTTAAGATTTCAGTATCACTGTTTTTAAAACTTTATATTAAACAAAATAAACACCCAAATGCATCCTTTTTTATTACAAAATATCAAGAAGAGATTTCCTAAGCACTATGGTTTGACATACCACTGCTGTTGAAGTGCCCTTTACCACCTTCTGCAAATTACCCAGAGGAGTAGGCTATGGTTTTTTACACTCACAGCCATTTTGGGATGCATAGAAGGTATTATTATCTATAGCATTTCATAGAGGCATTTTGACTGAAAGAAAAAGAGAACTTTTGATTTTTTTTGCATTCAGCGTCTATAGATGGTACATTATGAATATTTATTAAGGAATACTGATACTTAAGATCATTTTTATAAGAAACATAAGACTTTTGCACAATTTCCTATATGAAAATGTAGGAAATATATTCATATACAAAAAAAGGAGTATAACTATTTATTCCTGAGCAATGAAGGAACAGAGTTTGTAAGAGCAGACAAATGTCTGCAAGAAACTATTTTGTAGAAATAGCATGATTTCCACAGTATTGAAAAATTTTGTGGAAAAAAAAAGGATGATTTTTAAAAAATTTAAAGTATCTAAATGTTGTATTCTGATTTATCTATATTTGTATTAAATATAATATTCTTATTGATATGAAATACACATTTATTAAAGTCCTGACATGATCCTTGAGCTACATAAACGTTTTCAGCAGCGTAGTACGAAAGGCAACCTGAAGCATTTGAACTAGTATATTTTTTCACTTTCAACACAAAAAAACAAACAAACAAACAAACAAACAAACAAAACAATACAAAATTTAGAATAATTTCAAATAAAAACCAACACTTGAAATAATATTTGTCTTATAGTTTTTGGCTTATCAGGTAAAGCATAGTTGCATGCAGCTGCTTATACTCCATCTTTCCATACATATACAAATGAAGCTGGTTTATATTTACATTAGTTTCACAAAATTACCACCTCTGCCACAAAAGACCTGCTCTCACACGCCTTACAGTAAGTAACACACCTCCTCCAGTGTTAACAGAACACAACATTCATTCTTTCATGCACAAATGAGTATGTACCTGAATATGCAATTTATTCTCCAATTTAAATGCTATTCTTTCATTGGCAATCCTCAGATATTATTCTATGAGTTCATACAAACTGTCAGCCTTTGCTATATACAGACTTAGGTGTGCTAAGCTTGCTCAACCCATCATGCTCATCCCCTTTCCTCCAGTTTTCCTCTCACACAGCAGCAGTTCCTGTCACTGAATTAATTTGCCTTTGCTGCTACAGCTAGGTTTGATTGAATAATTGAATTTCATTAACTATGTAAATATTTTTTCCCCCCTCAGTTAAGTAATAGCATTAAATCACCTGTACTATGTTCGTCATTTTTATGGGGGTAATGAGGTACAGGGAAGAGGAATGAAAACGTTGAGGCCATGGCAAGCCTCTGAACAACTGGCCATAACCTATGTAGAGAAACAAAAAAAAAAACAATGACACAATCTCTACAGGTCTCATTTTGTTATTTGATAGACTTGAATGTACTAGTACAATAACATTTGGAAATTGGAAACTCCAGGTTAGCATGTTTTACCCCTGCCATCACAATGCCCCAGCAAGAGATATATAAATCAATGCAGGAGTGAAATTTTACTGGTCAAGTGTATGAACAAACATAATGCTCATTCATAGGACTCCAAAGGCAAGGCCAGCCACAGACTCTTAGTACTCAAGAAAATTTCAGTGCTGACACTACTTAGAAATCAAGTGGTGGGGAGGTTCACCAAGCAGTTTGATTTTGTTTAGATAAGCTGATATTAGATAAACATTGTATCTACTCATATCTCTGTTCAAAAATAACCTACACTGGCCTTGCAAGGTTCCTTTCTAACATTTCACTACAAGGTGAGATTATTTCCATTGTGCATGGTGTTTTGAAGCAGGATCCAAATCATCCATATTTCATGCAATCCAGAATACCTCTTTTCATTGACTACATAAGAGCTATGCTAGGTGACCTCAGCTGAGGATGCCTCTGCTTCTGTAAAAAGTTCTTGGCCAGTCTACTATTGTTATTGTCTTTTTCTCTAACAGAAGCCACTTCAGTCCTTCCTGACCACACCCATCCCTTTGGGCAGGTTCTACTCCTGGTAAGTCACCTGGTCCTGTGCTCTGGGTGCTGAGAATGGGGACCGAAGGTGGTACATGGGACTGGGGTATTTCTCTGCTACAGCACGGAGAATGATGGAGAATGAGTTGAGAGTCATTAATACAGGGACAACGGTAAGACAATGGTGGTATCAGGGCTGGGGACCACAGGGTGCCAGGGAGGCCAGGGGTCCATGCAGGGCTGGGTGCTCCCCAGACATCACTGCTGTGCCAGGCCTCCCCCTGGGCGGCAAACCCTCTCATGGGCCCTGCATAACACCAACCCTGAGGCTGCCTTGACACCCTCTCTGTAGGCACTGTGGACAAGTCCTCACAGTCAAGGTGGTGGTCACCAGCCCCTGGGACCAGAGAACCCCTGCTGCAAGGGGCCTACAGGAGTATAGGTCTCATCACCATCACCCCAGAAGTGCAGGTGTCTCCCATATTCTCCTGAGGCACATGTGTCACTGATTCTTGGCCGATTCCTCTGTCTCTTCCTGCTCCTGTGGGGACATGCTTCATCCTGTCTCCATGGGCTGCTGTTCCATGCACACTGCAGCACCTCCAGGTGTGCTTGTGTATGTGTGGTGGGGGTGAGGGCCTGACATTTCCTCTCTTGAAATCATCTTATCTGTGTCTTCTGCCTCTGCTGTCTTCAAACTCACAAAACCTCTCACCTCAAGGATGAAAACATGGGGAAATATCTGTATTCTACACAACTGTGGTAAAATGTTTGCAGTCAGGATTTGTCCTTGACCCGTGGCTATAAGAGGACATCTGTTGAAAATTTTACATGACCAGTAGAAAGACCAGCATGGCTTAGGTCTCTGCCCAATATGGCTACTGGGAGCAAATGGATTTCTGACTATGAGGAAAGTGATCAGGCCAAGGATTGGTCACTGCTAACCTGTGCTTGAGGGTGCTTTGTGCTGACAGATTCCAGAGGAGAGAAGTGACTGGCAGCTGGATGTGACACAGTGTGGGGTGCTTAGAAAAGGAGCTATGAGAGGCACTGCGAGGTTGTAGGCTGCATGGAGTGCTGTGCCAAGAGCTAGCTGCCTTGCAAGGTGTTGATAAAGAAAAGAAGAGCTCCAAAGCTCTGTTTAGCATGAAGAGGTGACATTCATCAGACTATACAGTACAGGTCTTTCAGTAGTGCTTTTCCAATATGTTTAAAACTACCAGGAACTGTATGGAATGTCTGGACTGGATTTTTTGACTGTATCAGACGAGGGAATGACGTGAAACAATCTTGCGGCTGTGTAGATGGCAGTGCTATTATACAAAAGCAGTGACGTATCATCTCAAAATTAAGAACATGAACTTTCATGCCTGAGGATTTAGGTGGAAAAGCAGTGCTCACTATATACACCTTTGCCTTCTGAAGAGGTGAAAGGAAGCTCATGAAACTGACATGCTTTCATGAAGTGTGTTATTCATTGTTTTGTTTTCTAGGCCAGTATTAAGGAAGAAAGACAACATTCTTGCTATCAGAAAGATATAGAGTGAAATAATTCTGTATCATTATGGTTGGAATACTCACCTATGGAGAGATGATAATTTTCTATTAAAGCATTACCAAGCAAAAGCAACAACAGTCCTGGAAAACCAGGACTCATCTATGTGTCTTAGCTACTGAATTGCAAAGTAGATCGTTCACATCCTGAACTGTATGATTTCCCCACTACAGAAGTTATGTACTATAGTCACTTGAAAAAAAACACAGTTGCTCTCATGGCATTTGCAGAGAGCTCTATCTGAATAGCTTGTGGTAGGTGTGCTTTGAATGCATTCACTGGATGCTCTCAGGAGACTTTAGCTTCATTCCACCTGGTTTCTGGATTTCAGCGTCAGAAAAGGCATCTCATCGCTCACATCAGGACAGTTCAGGGAAAACAAAGAAAATTACTAGCTTCCACAGTGTATACAAAAGGTGAAAATAAGATGCCTACAACAAATTTTGGATACTTGCCGGCGTATAGTAGGAGACTTTTTTTAGATTGCTTTTTGGATGTACATGCTTAAAGCCAACCTATGTTCTGTTTCAGACACATCATCATTTTTGACTGTGGCTTCTTTCTGAAGCCATCTATAATTCTGTGCCTCAAACATCTTATTCACTGATGATTCCATTACACATACATGAAAAAATACATTTAGGAAGTGTGACTTCTGAGTCTATTTTTCATGGACCTAAGATATTATAAAGAAAGCCTACAAATACAATGATGTAAAGCCTTCTAGAAGTCATTATAATACCATGTAGGAAATAATTGTGATTTACCAAGAAAATAAAGGATTTACTAAGAGTCACTTTTTTTAATAAATATGCAAAGTAAAATTTTAGACTATCCTTTTGGCTTTACTATGTGACTGACGGAACAGCTGCAGTAGAATAGCACTGTGCATAATGCAGAATACATAAAACTACTTACAATCCCATCAGCAAATGACAGATTTTGATGGGTGTAATTTTATGTTATGCACCTATTACATTGTTAGAGTAAATATTAATAAATCACAAGAACTTAACATATTGTGTTTGATAATAAATCAATCTGATTAAATATTTATTATTTTTATCTTTTATCATCCCATGATGGAATATTTTATTCTAGTCCTGATCTATTTATATGTAATTTGTGCAGGTCTTAACCAAAAGACACTAATTGCTAGAATGGCATCCAGTTACACTTCAGTCAGATTGCTTATTTCCTTTCCTGCTGCCCTGTTCAAGCGGATCAAGCCCCAGTATCATCTGGTTATATGAATACAGATAGATGCAACTGTATGCTCACCCTGCTAAAGTGGACTTTACTGCTACTGCTAAGTAATGGATTCTTCTGACTTCTGATTTAGAGGATCCTCAAGTGTAGGCTTGAAAGTTTATAAGCAGCAGATGCATCTCAAAGATCATGATGAGGTTTCTGGCTGTTTTACTTGAAAGTAAACTTTAAGAAATGAGAAATAATCTTTACAGAGACTTGATTCACAGTAACTGTTATGTTGTCATGTATGCACTCTCTCTATTTTATTCGAGGGTAGAATTAGTCCTCATTGTTCATGAAGGTCCCATAATACAACCATATATCATCCTGTCATAGTAAGGCCAAGAGTAATTTGATTAGATGTTCTGTAATATTGAATAGCTTATTGCTATTATATATACTCCATGCTCAAATGAATTTCTAAGTTTAGTTTTAAATGTTTTTAAACTTGTCTGTAAAAGTTGGGATTCTTTTCAGTTCTGCATCAGAAACTGCCATTGAAATACATGGCATACCTTCCAGCAACATCGAGCCAGCTCACTTGGCTAAGCTATTCTGGTGTTCTGGTTGACACTGTGTAGTCACTCTTAAACTGCATAGCTGAGCTGGAAACACCTAATGTATTTTAAAATAGCCAAAACAAAAATAAAAGTATCAAAATGGTACTTTTAAACTTCCTTCTGAAATCCTGCTAATACTGATTTTAAAGCCCTATAGTTTGGATTTTAGTTTTCATTTTTCTTTGTATTAGTTTCTGCCTTCTATGGTTCTTAACATGATTCAGAATAAAAACAGTTTCTCAGCTTTGAAGTGCAGAATCACACACAGAAATTCAAACTGCTTGCTAGTCATAACAAGTATAAACTACATCAAATCCTGATGCTAGGGTACAGAAAAGAAAAGAATCACATTAGCACACTAACTTCAGCTCACTACACACTAGGACTATAAAATGAAACAGAAGTTGGCTCAAGTAGCCTTATATAGGTAGTTACTACTTGCAACTCATCTAGACAGACATTTCTGCAATGTCTTCTTCGTTCATGCAACATACTGAAGGCATAAGAACTCATTTGTCTGAGGTTATCAGTAGTTGATTCTGAAAATGACTTTGTTATAGACTGTATTTGTTTTGTGTGGCAGCATTTTTTGGTTTTAGGGGGGCTACAGGGTTGGCCTCAGTGAGAAGGTGTCTGAAGCTTCTCCTGCGTCGGATAGAACTGATGCCACTCGGGTCTAAGATGAACCTGCCGCTGGCCAAGGCTGAGCCCATCAGTGATGGTGGTAGTGCCTCTGAGATAACCTAGTTAAGAAGGGAGGAAAATCCTGCATAGCAGCAGCCAAGAGAGAGGAGTGAGAATATCTGAGAGAACCAACTTTGCAGATGCCAAGGTCACTGAAGAAGGAGGGGAGGAGGTGCTGCAAGTGCTGGAGCAGAGATTACCCTGCAGCCTGTGATGAAGACCATGGTGAGGCAGGCTGTCCCCACTACAGCCCATGGTGGTTAATGGTGGAGCAGATATCCACCTGCAGCCTGTGGAAGACCCCACACCAGAACAGGTGTATGTTCCTGGAGGAGGCTGTGGCCCGATGGAGAGCCTGCACTGGAGCAGTTTCCAGGCAGGAGCTGTGAACTTGTGGAGAGAGGAGCCCATGCTGCAATAGCTTTGCTGGCAGGACTTGTGACCCCACGGGGGACCCACATTGGAGCAGTCTGGTTCTGAAGGCCCACACTCCATGAAAGGAGGAAGGGGTGGCAGAAACAACATGTGATGAACTGGCCATACACTCCCATTCCCTGTCCCCTGAAACACTCTGGGGGAAGAGGCAGAGAAAATTTGGAATAAATTTAAGCCTCAGAAGAAGGGAGGGGTGGGGGAAAGGTGTTTTAAGATTTCAACTTTATTTCTCATTATCCTACTCTGATTTGATTGGTAAAAAGTTGTCAGGCCTGTGATAGTAATTGGTGAAAGGTGTCTCTGTGTCCTTATCTCAAGCTGTGCACCTTTCATTACATTTTTTCTTCCCTGTCCAGATGAGAAAGTAAAGTGATAGAGCAGCTGTTATATTTTTTTATTTGGCCAATATATAACAATAACAATTCTACTTGTTATTTAACATTTTATAAAGGATTTAATAAAAAATTCACATAAAACAAGAAGTAGCTATCATTGTCTAGAATGATAACATATAACAAGTAATTAGTACTCCTATAGTAATTGGATGTGAAACGTGTGTCCTGAAGCTGTCTTAAGACTGTTTTTAAGGTGACTAGGCATGTGGCAAGTCAAAAACGTAGCTGCTGTAAAGCTACAGGTTTAGACAACTTTCTGAAATATCTCTGAACCCCTCTATTACCCCTATATTAGATTAGAGACCCTGGAATGTTCCTCTGATCTTGGAGTTATAATAAGTACATTACAGTACAGTGGGTTTTAGCAGGATGATAGATTGCTGCATTTATCCTGCATATTAAATTTGCTGATTATCTATGATCTAATATATTTCAGCTTCTGACCATCTGTTAGAAAAAGCTTGGAAGCTTCATTATTAGGTAAGTGTTTCATAATTATTCTGAGATGTCTAATATAATTTAAATGAGAAAATTTACAATTCATTGAAGAAGTTTTTAATTTACTTGCTTTTTGCCTAATTGTTTTCAGCCAACATCTGCCACATATGAGAAGCTAAAACATATATATATACAAAGCCTCATATGCATCCAGGTTCTTCCCAGTATTCAGTAAACACAGCAAATGTCCAGTAACAGTTGGTATCCACTCAGAAAAAGACACTAACCATGTTGAATGCCTTCTTCCAGCTGTTGATACAGTTTTAGCCTAGGGAGCTTTTTGCAAATGTATTTGGCTATTTTACCATCTGTTATTTACTGACTCTGGGTGCAGTCATGGTTTTAGTCATGTGATTCATCCAAATCAAGTCTATATAATTCTAGAGGCATAGCTGGGATCAATTACGTTAGTCAAAAGGTGAGAATTTGAGGCTCTTTAAAGAAACCCATACGAAATGCTCAAACTTAGCAGAAAGATGCAAGTTCGTTTGAGCATTCTTTTTTCTGAAATGAAACTTTTTTTTTTTTTTTTTTTTCCTTCCCTGTGAAACATTTCTTCCTCCAAAGGAACACTTCCTATTGCTTAAAGTTTTCAGCCTTTGGCTAAACATTTGCTCTGTAAATGGAACCATTCACCATTTATTGAAAAGGAGTTAAAAAATTTCTTCTAATAAAATCTTCCTGTCAAAAGAGACGGAAGGTAGGAAGAGCAGGATGTGAAGAAGGGATGCATATTTAACCTAACTTGACTACATGTATGATGTTTTAGAAACCACCTTCAGTGTTCCTCTAAAACAGGCAGCGGCTTCAACTAGTTTGGAAAAAAAAAAAAAAAAAGAAAAATGAAGGGAAAAAAATTATGTAAGGGTATGTGAAAAACATTTTTTTTCCTAAGTAAGCACCTGAGCTCTTCAATATTTTTCATATGCTGGAGATATTTCAGTTTTACAAGATATAGCAAGAAGTACGTGGAGGAAACAGATGAATGCTGGGGTAAAATAAGAAAGGCTAATATATTCCTGTAAGCAATATGAGATGGATGTAAGTAGTTAGCTTTGGAGTGCAACCAGCAGTTATAAATAAAATATGGTATAACACAGAAGATAAAAAAAGAACTGAATTTAAATCAATACTTCTGCTTGTTTTTCTGAAACCATCCAAGACAGTGAGCTGGCACATCCATATGTGTGTTGGACATATAGTTCATTAGAAAGGTGATAGAAAGTCGATGAATACTGGAAGGAAGATTGGAAACTAGAAATTTTATAATATATCAGATAGAAAAGAAATACCAGGTTTTGTTGTTGAATAAGGAAAGGAAATTTTTTGTAAGGAAATAGTGACAGGGCTACTTCGAAACATAATTTGGCTAATACTATTACTTTTGCTAGTCATATTGTTATGTTTAAAGACTTTTAAGAACAGAATGAATTAGTTATTATACTTCTCCATTTTCTGTATAAAATAGATTAGGCTCTACCAACCTATAATGCTACTGTCAGAATCAAAAATGACTGGGAGAAGAAGTCTGAGAAGGTCATAGGACAACTTAGAGATGGGAACTATGCTATATTGTGGTCCCACATATATTTTAAGAATTGAACCTCTTATTTTTACTCTGGATGTATCAAAGTTTGTATGGTAGGTTTAGTTCTTTTGTGCTATTACTTGCTAAATTTAGACACATAATCTGTCAAAAATCTCTCCTCCATTAGAGGTACTTAGGGGCTGTAATCAAGACACAGATCTTTGTCATTTCTCTGTATTAACTGTAAGAGGCTGAATCTGTTAAATAGTTTGCATAAAGGTATTTTCCCCCCAACTATGGTTCCTCTACAGTTGCTTTTAATTCTGGACATTCAGTCTACCCCATAACTCAGTGTTCCAACAAGGGTAGCCATATCTTCTTGGGCAGAAATCTCTGCCACCACCCTGCATCTAGTATTTCCCTGCTTCCAGCATTGCATTAGCTATTAGGATAACTGCAAACAGCTTATAAAATCATAGGTGCAATAAACTGTGTCAAGTAGACTCTCCCAAGCTGTACCAGTTGAACATTTGCTGGCTTGTTTTTCAGGCTTTTTGGTAAAGCTTTCCTCAACAGACAAATTAAATGTTTAACCTTTCTACTGGAGTACTTCTCCAGTGTCTTAACTCCTGGAAACATAAGTATGCAGCCTTTATTAGATTGACATATGCATTGAATCGTTTTCTAACATAAAGTTTGTTCTCCTTGAAGATAAAAGAGTCATACAAATCATCTTTATTCTTAAAAGGGCTTGTAACGTGAAAATAATTGCATAGGAGGTAGGAATTTCCCTTTAGTACTTGTAAATTACCAAATGATTCTTACTGTAAGAGATATCGTTGCCATTCCCTCATTTGCTACTAGGGTAGAACTGAACTTATGACTATGTATGGACACATGCCATTTATGGTCATGAGTGTCATAACCTCTGAGTGCGTAGTATTTTGTTATTTGCTATACACATGCATTAGTTTGTACAGAACCATAAATCCATTTGAAGAACAAAATACATTTGTCTGTAACATGAAAGAGTTGTCCTTGTAATTTCCTGCAGATGAAAGTTAATCCTTAGCAAACTTGCAGGTTTCTACTGATCAAGTTCTATGCTGATAGAAAAATTAGAAGTAGAATTAAATTAGAATTAGGACTATATCATTATTTTGGACAACACCAAGAGTATGAGATTTCACAAGAAAATTTCTTCAGTGGTCATTAATGTAACTTCAAGACAATGTTCATACTAGAATTTACGATGACCTTTCTAACTGCACAGTTTCTATACATGCCCAAATAAAACCTCTTTTCTACCACTCTGACGCATCTATTATTAATAAGACATGAAAGCTTTCATGTCTTTCTTATTGCCAGTTTACCAGTGTGATAGCACTCATAAAAATTCTGTCCTGGTAGAAACTGAGAAGAAAAGATATACTAACAGCTAAAGTATTTGTTTTAGGATCATATACACAGTTACTTCAAATTCGGCTGACAAATTCAGCAAAAATTTCTTGTCCTCCAGGTCTCTTTAATAATCAATTTCATTCATGGTATTTGTCCTTGGAGCTTGGAAGTCTCATAAGATCCCAAAAATGTTTCCAGGATAAAGTAAGAATATGTGCTCAAACTTTGATTTTATTTCAGACCAGCTGACGGACTACAGATTTTTAGCCATCAAAACATACGTTTTTTTTAATATGAGGAAAAAAGATGGGGACTTCTATGCGTTGGATGATTGCTTAAAGATGAAAGACTGAACATCAGATGGATTAAAAGTCAGACTGTGAAACCCATAAGCATGTGCTTAAGAAAAAGGTTTTGCATGGAGCCCAAATGACTTCCTGACACCTGTCATGATGAGCCTGAGAACAGAAACGGGGCGTGTTCCAGTCCAGCATCTTTTCGATGGAAACACTTTTCTTATGCACAGGGAGCAACGACTACAGTCACCTAATAATTGCTTGAATCACTGAATCTCTATTAAGTCAGCTTTTGAAGTCTCTTGTTTTTAGTAGTCTAACCAAATATGCAGAATGTATAAATTTAGACACTAAATAGCACCTGTTTGTTCTATCGTGCTCCACTCATTCCCTGCTTTCTTACTTGTGAGTAGTTTAGTCATCCCAAGTGTAGTTTGACAAAAAAATCCTTCATGCAAACATACATATTCTGACTCTCATTTTAAGAGAACTCCACCTTTTCATCCCTGGATTTAAAAATAAACAGCATTTCCCACTGAAAACCAATGTAGCAGCTTCCCCTGCTGGCTATTGAGAATAACTTCCTCACTTTGCCTGGTATCAGCTCTGCAGTTGCAACACAAATGCACAAAATTAAGTCAAAAACACCTACATGAGGCTAGTCATATGCCGGCTGTTTTCACAGGGTAACAGTTCATTCTCAGTGAATACTAAGATGCTTAGCATCTGTCAGAAGAAAATAAATAAGTATGCCAGTTGAAATGCTGTTTAGAGCTGCTCTGAGGAATTCTGTACAGCTGCAGCCTTTTTAATATATCAACTACTTGCACGAACATTTTAATCTGTCAGCCCATGCCAATGTATTTGGGCTACGTAACTAGTTATAACAAACCCCATTTCTTCTTTAAAGGGTCAAAGACACCGTGTTAAGGCAACTAAAAATATCTGTATGCATTTTTATTATTTGTTTCATCAATAAAATCATTCTAACCCCTTTTCACAGTAATTTTTTAGTATTAAACTATGTAATTCCCGCAAAAATTAATGGGAATCATACAACACTCTCTAGCATATAGCTTGGAAAGTATCATTGTACATGTAAATGGCTAAGCTTTGACATTGCTGTCTGTAGGACAATAGCCTCTCCACCATTCAGTCTTTTGTAATAAAGCACATAGCAAATCACCTGTAGGGCAAAAGATAATGGACCCAATGGTGCAAATTGTGATGGTCAAGACTTTCTCATTTAGCTTAATGGAAAACCGCAGGACCTTAGCAGCCCACAGGAATGGCACTGTGTAATATCTCACACAAGGTCAGGCCAAACATTTCAGATAGACTAGGGATTCAGCTGCTATGAAATTCTGGAAGCTTTGTGTAATCATATAATCAGCTGTTTATTCCTGGTCACTAGTCTAGTAACTGATCATGATTATTCTACAGGGTCACGAAACGTCCACTTTAATCAGATGATTACCAGAAAGCTTTTACTATTTAATTTTATGTTTATTAGTATATCTTTATGACCCCATTCATTTGATGCTGCAGAAGATGAGGAGGGAAATGACAGAGCCAGTTATCTGAGTTCCCTGCTGATAAAGTGAAAATAAGGAGAAAATTGCATTTTTCTATTTTTGTAAAATATCATTTTTACTTTACAGTGCTGAACCCCTCTGATGCCTTGTTGCTGGTAATACTATTTCAAAGCTACTTTGAAAGTAGGAAGGTCCTTGTATTCCCCTCCATCATCCAAAAGCAATGAAGCATTACAATTCTCTGCCCATTCTATTAATAGACATACAACTGAAGCAGAAGAAATTCAAGGACTTTTCTTTCCTGACACATTTTACAATATCTCTAAGCAACATAGCACAAACCAAGGTACAAAGCTCACACGTCTTTTCTGATGAACTAGGGCATTTGTTTAAGAACCTGAAAATTAATTACACGTATTTCATACTGCCTTTGGTAATGTCTAAGAGTAGCATGGTCTCAAGTGTTGCAGCACTTCCACATTGTGCTAAGTGTTACATTCAGCATTCAGTGCCAGAAAAATCCTGCAACAGGTATTTTCCACAAAGCTAATGTGGTCGTGTTCACATCTAAGTGAAGGGTTTTTCTTCTGCAAGAACAAGTAGAGTCAAGTGTTAAGGTATGGATATAATCTCGGAATATAGTCTGAGAAAATGGAAATAATGATGGCTTGCCAACAGAAAGTCTAGAGGAGCAAATTTCCTGGTTTCATTAGACTATCTTTTCCTAGGCATTGTAAGGTCTGTATTTCCTATCCATACATCAGATACATTTTTCCATGCTTCTGACACTGATTATGACTTTTTAAATAATTTTCTGTGATATGCAGAAGCTCCATCCAGGACCTCACTGTGATCTTGTATAGCATTGAAAATAGCCCTGGTGCATTCTGGCCTGTTTTGCTTTTTGCCACATCTGTTTTTCCCTAGACTAAAATCAGTATCTGCATTTGGTCACAGAAATTAAGCAAATAAGTATGCTTTTACATGTCAGACAGATTTAAGAGTTTCTTCCATTTGTCTTTCTAGTTAGACATTGTTTAGTTAGAGATAGATTTTGGGGCAACACTTTGAATGACTCCAGAGATTCTTCTTGGTTTCTAGTATCTGAAAGATTTGAAAAGCTGTATTGTTTTGTTACTGATGTTAAAGGCAAGATGCCAGATTAATACCCAGTTTTGAAACTGGAGTAAATAAATGCATTTTTATCTAGGCCAGGGTGATCCACATTTCTGTGAAAATAATGATTTTAGCAATCTGAATGAAATTTGTAGGAATGAATACAGTTGCTGCAGGAAATAACTTGGAGAAAGTATCAAGAGACCAGTTTATAAACAAGTTTAAATACCAGCTAACATATCAATATCTCTGTAAATATTTCTTCTTAAAGATGAGCCATTTTAATTACAAAACAAAGCAGTCCTCCCACAGTGCTACTTAATATAAGACAAATTGACATTTAAGTGAATTCAAATTAAGACTTTCTTTCTTGATGGTATCCTTTTATACAATAACTTGTTTTCCTTAAGCCTGTAGGAAAAAGTAAACATTTAAGGTAATTTAAGTTTTTCAAGGTCTCTAGAAAGTGTCTGAATTAAATTCTAGTCACAGTAGCATCATTACAGTCGTGCCACAGATTTGCACATTGGGTTTTTTGCTTTGGAAAATAATTCCTTTACTTGGTATCAGAAAAGAAAGAACAAGGTGTGTAAATATATTTTTTTCTTATATTTACTTGAACTACACATAAATACTTTAACTTGGATCTCTGTGTTCCATTAAACAAATTTACCCATGTCAATAAATTAACGATATTACATAGTAGACTAGGAGTTCACTTGCAGTTAAGGACCTTTGTCAGCTAGAGTCAGTCTTGAAACAAGAATCTGTCCTTGGATACAGAGTTCTCTCTTCCTGACAATAGTTTAGGAACTTGTTCAGTGATAGTGTATATGTATATATAACTGAAGAAAAAATGCAGCTCCAAAGACACAGGATGAGTTAATATCTATTAAAATTAATTATTGTTGTGCAGCTAAATCCTCAGATCAGGTCTAAAGAGTTCAATTAGGTACAATGCAAGTACCTGATGGGAAAGTAGCAATCTTACCCTCCATTAAATCAGAGAAAGGTCATGGCCTCTGTATGTCATTTGTATTAGGACAAAGAGGCCTACTGAAACCCACCTCTTTGCAAGCCAACCATTCCCTCTTCCAGCTCCACCTTCCCTTTTCAGCTTGCTTTCAGCAAGCACGGCTGCCAAGACTCCTGCTCCTGTCTCAATAATTAGAGATGTAATAGAAAGATAGAATTGGATGTTGAATCTTTGGAATAGTTGGGACAGAACAAATGAGAAGTGCAAAGTAAAGCTGAGCAAGACTGTTAATGACTTCTAATGTCCGAGTCATAAATAAGAATATGAAATGAATAAAGGAAGGAAACTAAAAATAATAAAAAAGGAACTGGGGAAAAAAAAAAATAAATATATATATATATACAGCTAAGTAAGTAGGAAAGGGTTGTGGGGGTGGAGCTAAAAACCCATTTTAGTGAACTGTATTCAGGCTGACTGACTCTTCTCACTTCTTACACAAAGCAACTGCTCTGAATCAGAGAGCAAAACAAATAATAAATAGAGACAGAAAACTTCACAATTCCACCCAGAGCAGAAAACGAACACCATTAGAAGGGAGAAAATAAGACAGAAAATGTCTTTGAGTACCACAAGACTGGAATAATCATCAGCTGAACCTGGTGAACGTTAGGAGAGTTCTGGTGACATGTGGGAATCATGGGCAAATGTTACTGGACATTGGATTAAATCACAGAATTACAGAACAGTTGAGGTTGGAAGGGACCTCTGAAGGACATCTTATCCAACACCCCTGATCAAGCAGGGCCACCTACAGGACTATGTTGAGACAGCAAATGTCAGAAAATAACATAATGAAAAACAAAGAAAAGAGAGGTTGAAGTAAAAGTTGCATTGTTTTTAGACATGATTTTAAGCTGCTCTCTCAACATATTAATTTAACAGACTATATTTATTTATTAGCAGGCTAGTCTTTGAAGGTGTTTTCTCATTTTACTAATTTTAGACCTCATCATATATAAGAAATTTTCTTTAAAAGACTTTGAGGTGCACAAATATTTACACGTCCACTGAATTTTAGGAGACTCAGCATTTAAATCTCTCCATCCCTTAGAACTAAGCCAGGTTAACAATGTCTCAAACAAGCTCTTTCTCCTGTCTCACTTTGCTCTCACCCCACTTTTCTTTTAGTAGCAATTCCTTTATGTCTCTATCCTGCAAAATTAGTAAAAGTGACTGTACAAAGACAAATACTGTGTTAAATATAAAATCTTTCCTGTAGGAGTTGTGGAAGGACAGACATTTCCCCCTTCATCATCTCATGCCTATAAAAGAACTCAGAGAGCTCAAAGGTAATAATTTCTTTGGGGGGTTGGCTTTTTAAAAAAAGAATTTTTCATTCTCAGCCTAATGACTATCCCTAAATGAAGAACTACATTAAAAGTTTTAAATTATAAAGGTCAGTCTAATATCAGAGAAAAAATTATTTGCTGATACTGACAAAGGAAAAAATTATTCTTTCTTTTTAAAAACTTGTGTTTCTTTCACTCTTTTTCTCCCTCTAGTAGGCATAAAAAATTCTGCTCAAATTTTTTTCTCATACTTGGATGGGATGTCAGGTTCTGGACACAAAAAAATCACTACCTTTCTATATCTTTATATCCTCCTCTTTTTTACCCCTGAAAAAGCTTACTCAGATCACACTCAGGCATCGTGTTTTGTGCACACAAGTCAGATTACCAGGGCAGCACTATTTACACTTTTTCTTTTCAAGCAAAACAGCTGTTCCTTTCTGAAGGAGACTACACCATAGAGTACGT
Organism: Merops nubicus; assembly: GCF_000691845.1. Lineage (NCBI taxonomy): Eukaryota > Metazoa > Chordata > Aves > Coraciiformes > Meropidae > Merops > Merops nubicus. The sequence goes on along the minus strand of NW_008602144.1, from coordinate 13,996 downwards.
CCTCCTTTTTGACTTTTTTTTGATCTGCCACAAGTAAATATAAGGAATAATTATTTTCCTCCTCACTGGGCCCTTCAGTTAGAGCTTAGAACTCAAAGCAGAAACTAGGCCAACCTAACTGGTTCTGATTCAGTATTTGCACACAGAATTTTCAGAAAAGAAGCAAACACTTTACTATATGAACAATAAAAATACCCTGAACATTTCCATTCTCCATGTATTGTGCGTTTGTTAAGTGCTTTTTAGCATGATTACAGAACATTTGGAAACAATTCTGCACCAACGTGTATCTGCCTGATCATTTTGCCTGAAGATACATCACTGCACAGTGTTAATAAAACCAGTGAAATGTACAAAGAACATAGACTTCATAATTTTTCTGAGAAATATTGGTGTGAAATTTAATGTGCCAGTAACATTTGGACTGGTTTTGCTTATCTAACCTATGAAAAGGAGTTCTGCAAAAGTGACAGCAGACATACTTCTACAGCATGTCATGGGAAACAATGCAAAATGTTTCATTCATTAGACCCTATTAGAATCCATGCCCTATTAAAGAACTGATGTCTCTAAAGGGTTTACAGTAGCTGTTACTGAAAAATAACCCTTCTCTCCCATCAAAATGCTAAGAATTGAGAAATGTAAATAAAAGCTTCTGCTCTCTCTGAAGGGAGTATGATAACGTACATTTTACCACCCTCCAAAGTTTCATGAAATAGTGTGAAAAGATAAAGCACTCTGCACTAATGCAGCAAACCACTTGAAGGAACTAGTTACATTTTTCAGTTCTATTACCTGTGGTAGTTAAAGCTCTATACCAAGTTCAACCTAACTGTAGTTGATGAAGAATCAAGGAGAAAGTGCAGAGGGAATCATCTAAATGATTCTATGACTCTGTAACCCAAACAGGCTTTGCTTGTCCAATATTACTGTATGCTGCATGTGGGTCCGATGATCACATTTTTGGTAGTTCAACTGAGGATCACTGAAGTTACACAGCCTGGGCATAACCATGGAATGCGTAGAACAATGCATAAGACTATCACTGTTATTTCTTTTGTATGAACCAGAGAAGCCTGGAAGACCTATCACTTAGACTTGTATTTGGCACTGGTAGAAAACTGGAAAAAATGTTTCTAGTGCTTCATTAAGAACATCTTGTGTGGGATTCCTGCTGGCTTTTTACAACCTGTCTCCAGGTCTAGGCAAATTCAAAGGCAGCTCATCAAGAAAATCTGTTCTTTTATTTTGCCTTTTATTCAGTTACAAAGGAAACGTTTCCCTGAAAGCCCTTCCAAACCATTGTATTAGGTTAGTGTGTGGTTTTTTTGTTGTCGTTTTTTTCTTTTTAGTCCGTGTAATTCTTCTTACACTGATGTTAAGAAAAAAAAAAAAAATGGATCATGATTTGTTTTCCCTTATTCTCAGGCATTTGTATCATAATGAGTCTTCCTGTTTTATGTGCCTTCCACAGTTTATTGCCAGTCATGAATGTGTATCTTAGTGCCACTATACACGTCAGTGTACTGGTGGCTGTTTCATTTCCCCTCCTATCCTTCACATACTGTAGTGAAGTTCTACCTGAGTCCCATGGACCCCTCAGTTCCACATTTCTCCAACCTTTTCCTTTGCATTTCTCCATATCCCAAGTCAGGGCTGCATGCAGTTCCTTAATTCCCACATTTACATTGCTTATTTTCCTCCTCACTCGATTCATGTCTCTCACAGAGAGAGTGTAACTTAGACATCATTAATGAGTGAGTCCAACCACTTATTTCACCTACAGACAAAATTCTCAGAGCCATAGTTCTGCTGAATAGATGAATGAGACTACATTTTTTTTTTTTTTTTCCATTTTACTCCTTGCTGCTATAGTTTCTCTCACATAAGTAGGGTGTTGTCAGATAATACCAAGAGGACTTTTACACTTTTTTTTTTTTTATTTTAATTTTTTTATTAATCCCACTTATAAGTTTTTCTGGTACATACAGACAGAAGAACATACCACAGCCTTTTGAAACTATACATGACTATACTGAACATTGTAAGAAAGGTGTCTCAGCAGAGTTCCTTTTATTGGAGAGGAAATACACGCTTCCAGTTGTCCTGGAAGCTCAGTGGTATCATCTTCCTGAAACAGCACCAACAGTTAAACCAAGAGAAGCACTCTGCATTCAGGAAGGCTTCACTGACATCAGGACTTCTGAAGGCATAGTTGTGATAGGTAGGGCATATGCTTTCTTCCCCCACAACTTTGCTGACTTAACCGAATTTAAGAACAGAGCTCAGTTCTACTGGCAGTGGTAGACAAGCACCAACACACTCTGCTCTAGCTATATAGCCACATATCACTAGTATCAGCTATTTGAGCAAAGGCAGAAGAAGGGTAATTGTGTCTCACCCACTGCTAAGCTTGCCATTTTAGTTCAAACTCACAATCATCTATGGCTTAAACTTAGACACTAAAAAGACAACTTGAAATGGCTCAGACACAACCTTTTGCCCTTTCTGTGATACAGATAATAATTTTCAGAAGTGAGGCTGGCCAGCCAATGGGGTGCTATAACATCTTTAAATCTCACAGCAAGATTTACTGGAGCATGGTCTGTATTTCTCAGAACAGGTAAACTAAAAATATTTGTATCACAGCATTCTGAAATATATAAAGATACAAGGTTTCTGAGTTGTTGCTCCATCTTTTTGGTCACCTCAATAGTCTCCATATTTCACAAACAGAAAGAGGTCTTTGACAGATTTCAGAAATGAGCTTTAAAAAATACAGTGCTTGTGAAAATACAGTTTGCGTATCAGTTGAAATAAAGTTATTAATCACTGCTGTGACCCCTATATATTGCAATTCAACCATTATGTTTCACCTCATATGGTTTTAAAAGGTTCTCATAGGCCTCTCTATTTAGAATAAATTTCACAGTAAATATATGGGTACACATACATGGAAATATAAGTGTAGACAGAAATTTCAGTTCCATAAAGCTTACAGTGGAATAAAGAATTAAGATACTGTGATATAAACATAGACTCATCGAGTCATAGGATGGTTTGGGTTGGAATGCATGTTAAAGGTCATCTTGTTCCAACTCCCCTGCTATGGACAGGGACATCTTCCATTAGACTAGGTGGTACAAGGCCCCATCCAACCTGGTCTTGAACACTTCCAGGGATGAGGCATCCTGAGTTTATAATGTCAACCTGTTCCAGTTCTCACTATCCTGACAGTAAAGAATTTCTTCCTAATATCTAATCTAAATCTACAATCTTTCAGTGGAAACTACTACTCCTTGTCATATCACTACACTCCCTGAGAAAAAGTCTCTCCCCATCTTTCCTGTAGGCGGCCTTCAAGCACTGGAAGACTTCTATAAGATATCCCTGGAGCCTTCTTTTCTCTTATCTGAGTCCATCTCTGTTCGTCCTTGGCTAAATCAGCAAAAGGCACTTCGCTTGCTCTGCTGGTTCAAGAGGCATTTTGTTTAGGCTCATGTAGGGGAAAAAGAAAAACGGCCCGTTCCCCACACCAGGATATAGCTGGATTTCTGGGCTGTACTCACAAGCTGTTGGCTCATGTTGAGCTTTTCATCAGCCACCACCCCTAAGTCTTTCTCCTCAGACCTACTCTCAATGCATACTCCGCCCAGCCTGTATTCATGTTTGGGATTGTCCTGACCCATATGCAGGATATATTTATGGTATAATTTATGACAAATATAGATAAAAGTGAATAAGCATATGCAATCATGAAAGATCCACCTCTTGGACTAGCCTGGGAACTAGTTTCCCAATTAAAGAACAGAATCATTCATTAAGAGAAGGAAGAAAAGCAGTTGTTGACAGTCAAGAGGGAAATCAAATTAGACTGACTCATTATTTAAATGTTTTGATTTAAAGGCAGAGCTCTTAATGAGCTACCAAGAGCTATAATCATCTGTGTCCAATTTCAGTGAAAATCTTTTAATATATTAGAAAGAAAAGAAAAAAACAAACCATGCAAAAACTTTAAATATCAGAATACTGGCATTTGCTCAGCTGTTGGAGGGTGGCTTTTTGGAGTGGAAGGATTGTCTTGGGATTTTTGCTACTTTTGATTTACTAGCTGTACAACAAAATAAAATGATTTTCAGAAGTTAAGAGGCAGTTCTCTAAAAATAAGATCCTAGGGTCAGCCCTGCCATGTCTAGCCCTATATGATGGTAAGGGCAATTTTGTACAGCTCTTTAGGAAGCTAGTGGAAAACTTTCCTGCATGTGTAGATTGAACGGAATAGCAGAGAGAACCAGGGACGATTTCAAGATTACAGGGTGCACTATCCCCCAAAAGGATATCTAGTTACTCACTCAAATATCTTGCATGCAAGGATTAGGAATAAAATGTATCACTGACAAAGATATAGTAGTGATAGGCTCATCATGCTACACGCAGCTCTTGTAAATTCATTGTCCCTTACTGTAAGCAAACAATATGGTATGATGGGATGGTCAGAAAGACAGGATTTTGTGAGCTAACTGCAAGTAGTGTAGATGAAGATCTAACGGTTAAAAGAACAAATAATTTAAGAAAAGCAAATAAAACAGAAGACCAAGAGATTAAATTAACAGTTTCAAAGACGCATCTGATCATGCCACTGGTAACAGCTAATACACTTGTGCCATAACACCATAAATTTGGATGCATGTAACACCAGTTATTAGGTGCTGATATTCCTACAACGCTTCATCCTCTGTAGCAATACAAGTGCTGTGCCTTGCTCTGCACAGCCCACTGCATTTGAACTTAGTCTTACTCTTCTCGAGTTTGCTTTCTCATACTCTGGTATCCACATCCTGTGTCCAAAACAGCAGCAATAATACTGGTACCTGCTTTGCCTCTCTGCTAGGGAGGGGAAAAAGTTGGAAGCAGACTGTATTTTAGCCTTACACAGCCTGTGGTGCTCCTACCCCTCAGGAAAATACCAGAACAGAGCTCCTGCGGATCTCAGAAGAGTAACAGACAAAAAGAAGGTTGACTGAAGGTAGAAGCACTTGAAACCACAATGAAGTCCAAGCATGCTCTGTGTTGATTTTGCCATATCCTCTTCCAGGAAACAATGTTTGAGTCAAGCAGAGGCTCTGCCCCCTTTACTATTGGAAGATGGGTATTAATAAGGGCAGAAAGAGACTTTTGCCCTCAACAGCAGTATTAGGAAGTCCCTCAGGTGCCTTGTGAGAAAGCTTTAATAGCATTGCAGTAAAGGTGGTACTAATACAATTTACTTGTTAGCAATAACTCAAAAGACTCAAAGGATCTGAACTCTTGCCTGAAGGAGCCATATCTCAAAGCTAACAAACTAATACACCATTAAACCTTTTGGCCTTTCCTCCAGTAAACCTTTCTCCTTAGGAATGAACTGTTTGATACAGCTGTTCAAAAGTATATTCTGTAAGTTTATGGGGGAAGAAAGAATTTCACACAAAAACTTTGCTTAAAGTAACTATATCTACATTGTCCATAAATCAAATTAAGTTAGACAGCATACTTGTAGATCAGAGCTTGTAGACAGAGCTGTAGTGGCATTTGAACAGTGATAAAGGGACAATATCTTTTACTGCTTACCAAAAGGAAGAGAGATGATGGCACAAGAAGCGACTCGGTCACACTCCATGACTAGTCATCCTGATTATTAAATCCCAACATATTAAGGAAGATGGCTGAATAGTTGAGTTGTTCTCAGGGAAACTAACTTATAAAGCCTTCATTCATTATGAATCTGTCCACTCATCGCTCTTGAAGTTAAACCATCTGGCTGGGCTGGTTTTTTTTCCTAAGGTTGAAAGAAATTTCCCTTATGCAGTTTGGTTACAAAATAGTAATTTATTACTAGGCCATTGTCCATCTGTCACAATTATTCTCAAATCCTCATCTGAGACATAGAATTGTATCATGTGTTAGTGCAAGACAATGTGGGACCCATACTAAAGCAAATGTCTTTCTCTTAAATTAAGCTTATGATAATAAAATTGTATAATATGCAGTATTATGGTAGTGAAAATGTTGTTTCATCAAGTAATAAATATTGTGTTATGTTTATGAAAATGAACATTTTCTCTGTTCTTTCCAATCGGGCAAACAAATTTTCTTATATAGTCTAATATAAAAAATGTAGAGTCTATCGGATTCTCTATTCAAGAAAAATTTGTAGGATTTTGATTCTGCTGAAAAGCTAGGAGCTTTATTATTGACTTTAATATGATCAGCAGAGTCTAGAAATTAAGACAAAAAGCAAGGGTGAGATCCCTATGCTTGCTCTGAGCTCTTTATACCATGTGAAAGGGCCAACGCTTAGCAAAACACCTAAAATACAAGTACAAGCGTTGCCAAAAAGAACCTCATAAGCATCCTCTTTCAAATGCTGTATGCATCCAAAAGACAGTTCTTAATACAGGGTATTTCTTAGTCTTCCCTTGTGCTGCAGTTCTGCTGCCATGGAATTACTTCTGTTTCTTGCAAATTCTTAATTCTCTGAATGCTTTAGATCTTGCAGTGCTGTTGGGAAAGTCTCACTATAGGTTCCCACTGGATATATGAGTGCATAGCCCCACAAGTAGTGCTGGAATATCCTCAGTGCCTGAAAAAAGTTTTGCTTCCTAATCTGAAGGACTACTGATAGCAAAACTTTTCTTAAGTAACAAATTCTGAACAAGTCTTTTCAGAAAACTTCACGTTAGTTCAGACTGGATTTTTCATCAGCAAATTGAATATTGACATGAACGTGATAAATAGAGCTGGTCAGACAGGAAAAAACACTGTTTCATTGAAGCTGAAACATTCTGACACATCAGTTTTGATAAAGTTTTTGTAAGAAGGAAGCCAAAAAGAGAAGATCAATCACTGCATTCTTAAACACCAGTGCAACAACCTGGTTTGAGGAGTCCTGCGGAGATCTAGCGTTGTGTTTCCTCTGCAACTGATTAGCAGTCGTCTGAAATTATAAACTCTGCTCAATAGGAAACAAACTACTGCATCAGGAACCTCTGTACGTTATTGTAAGTAGAAAAATGTACCTTAGGAAGTCTCCTTTGACAAAGGCTTTCTTTATACTTTTTTTTAGAGTTATTGTTTTTTTATTAACTTTTTATGAAACCTGACACAGTTGGCCCTCCTTCCTATCTAAAGCCACCTATGTGTGAACATTCAACAACAACACTTCATCCATATGCTCAGTTTAGTTCTCAGCTATTTCTGAAACCATGGTAATATATCCAAACATCTCTAGCACACCAGGTGAGCCACTGAACCATTGGCTGCCTTCGTCCCTTTTCCTCAAAGTTCCGAAGGGCATGAATACTTCTGAAAATCAGAAATTGCCAATACTGTTTGCAAAACACAGACTTTTTTTTTTATATATATACATATGTATATATATACACACATATAAAAATCAGCATAAAATCAGTGAGAAGCAGTGAGAACTTAAAGCTCATGGTATTTCTTAAAAGATGTTAGTAGAGTCGCGGATCACATCATCTTCTTTGAGCTGCCTAAAAATTAGGCATCTTATCACTGCTCTGGACTTCTCTTATGTCAATGGAAAAAGTTTGTTGCATCACAAAGATAATTTCACCCTTCTAAAACGATAATACATCCAAACTTTTTTATTCACCGTCCTTATCTCTGTTCTTGTTAGCTGAATTGGAAGCCTGAAGAGTTAATGCAAAAGAGATACTGAAATCTTATATTCCTGAAAATCGCTAAGAGGAGCTCTGTTGTCTCATTCTGATTGTATTGCCTAATGTTAAAGGAAATTTTAGTTACGGGATGTTAATCTAATTTCCAATTGTGTGTTACTAACTTGCTCACTGCAAACGTATCTACATGAACAAAGCAGTCCAAACTGCAACTGCTTCTGAATCAAAGTTTCTGATAATTCCCATTTACTAGGCTTAGCTCACTCTACATGTAGCTTTAAGACAGAAAGTGTTTGAGGAGTGCAGTTAATGCCACACAATGGAATCAGTCCAGAATGAGTTTCAAGCTTGAAAAAACCAAATGAAACAAAGAAAGTGTTTGAAATGGGTATAGCATGCACATCAGATACTCAGCATCAGATTTTGCACTCTGTAGGAGACAGGTACAACATGGACATCAGTTCCTCAGCATCAGCATTTCTGCTACAAATCTACTTCTGCTTGTCAAAATGGTTTGCTGCTGTAGTCATAATCAGAGACTTGCAGGACACAAATCTCTTTTCACTTCCAGATCACATTTGTGCCCTGCTTGCACACTGGTATTTATAAAGAAGAAATCTCAGCATGTTAAAAGGATGATATAATGTGGTTTGGGCTGGTCACAGAATTATGTGTAGTATCCCCTGACCAAAGGAAAACTCAGGTGATATTGTAGCACACGTCTGCTGTTTAGTTTGGATATGGACACACTCATTTACAGGCTCACTTTTTCACACCATCCCTTCCACAAATAGGTTATACAAGATACATTACAAAACAATGCTTACAGAAACAAAAAGTAGATGGATTCATAGGAAGTACTCATTTGCATGTGAAAATGGATTTTCATAGGGTTGGTTGTAGAAAATCAATGCATGCAAATTGCAAATATCGTTTCAGTGTATGGTCATGCCTGAGAGTTGTATTTCCCACCTCCCACACTCTAGAACACAGCGTAGCATTTTCAGTTTCTATACACTTGGAGTGTCTAACAGTGATGTTCTGAGCACCACCTGACAGAACAGCCACAGCTACTACAGGTTCCCCAATGGTGCTAAATTATCTTCTGATGCTGGTCATGTCTCTAAGTCTAACCTCAGGCTGTGGTACTAAAAAGTAGTATTTCTTGCATTATGGCTTGTAATAGATACACTTTTGCCAATAAGTGTTATTCCAATAATAATTAAGTTTATTCCATTTTCACTTTTAAATTGGAGTGGGAAAACAAGGCAGCTTCTATGCACTTTACCAAATACAACATGAGGAGAATCTGAACTTTTAAAATGTGAGCTTTTAAAACATTTCTTGTGTTTAAATCATATACAAATTGCCTATTTCCCCATCAGTCAAACACAACACAGTAGACTTTGTGCATGAATGATACAATGAAATCATTAAACAGCCCTGATTCATGTTTTTTAATCAAGGAAAAAAAGAGGTAAACTCAAACTGCTTTGAAGTATTTTACTTCATCTATTATTTTACAGGTTAAACGTTTATTACATTTACAAATGATTTACTGCAGAATTTTTCCCTAAGGTGTTTGCAAATTTGATGTCACTATGAAAGATTAATGTGTGTTTAAGCAAACTAGAGTAGCCTAATTTAATTACTTAGGACAATTCTTAAATAATGTTTTACTGACTGCTCAGCAATTAGATGCATTGCCTTAAGAAAGATAAACTAATGTGGCATTGTGGATCTCATTTGACAAGAAAACATTTATTTTCATTCCCTTGTCATTTGCTTTCAAAAGCTTCGGGTGTACATTATAGTTAGCTCGAGCAAGATTTTTGGGACAGGGATATGCAATACAGGTGTATATCTGTTGTAAGGAATTACTAAAATGAGAGTACAGATTATTGGGACTCTCGGGGCTGGCAGAAGTGATAGTGAATTCGTTTGAATGTGGCCAGACACTGAAATCCCTTCAGGGCACTGTGAAGGTTGTCACAGAGGCACCGACAGAACAGATAGAGGAGCTACCCAAAATGCAGATTTGTTCCAACCAAAAATTACCCAGCACCCTGACAGACCAAAGTAAATTACAAGTTCAGATGTCTGACAGGAATGTAATACTACACAACTAACTCCTATGTTTCATGAATATTCCTTTTTAGAAAGGTAACTCAACATGTCCACACGCTGACTCACAAAATGGAAAACCTCCCGCTCAGAAAGGGGATCACTCCCCCACAAGGGGCGAGGGCTCACTCAAGGACATACCCAGGAGCGTTCATTCACCAAAGAGGGGTGGGGGG
>NW_008602144.1:461-3986 GCF_000691845.1 Merops nubicus | reverse complement strand
TGGGGGGTTGTGTCTCACTCAGTCCCGGGAAGTTTCCCTGGGTGATGTTTGATCCAAGGGAAGAGTCTCCACCTGCTCTGAGGAGGACCAGCTCAAAAGCACAAGAGGTCTCTGCTTGTACCCTAGTCCTAATTACCCTAGTTAATAATTAGCTTGTGCAAGTCCATGACAAAAGCAAGGTAAGGGCCTGAAACAAAGTAACCGGGTTTTAATAGCTGTAAAGCCCTGATCTGTATCGGGTCTTTGCCTTTAATAATTATAATAATAATAAATTAAATAAATAAATAATAATAATAAAGTTTAATATTACACTGAAAAGCCTACTTATGTTAATATGTTGTCCACTAAACCCAGTTTTCAATACCTTTTGCCTTTAGTTTTAATTTGGAATAAAACTGTAGCTGTGTCTATAAACCCTTTGTATATACACCAAAATCACAGGTGCCGTTTTGTTATTTTGCCAAACAAGGACTCCCCCAGCAGTCATCAGAAGAGAAAATGCAAACTCGGCTCCCACCACTGGCTATATTTCTTTTGAATCATCCCAAGTATTGTGGCTGTAGGGACTGAGCGAATATTCCAATAGTATTGTCTTGAGCAATCACCCTCAGCTTACTTCCCTGCTTACAAACCCAGAGAAAAAAAATTCTTGGCTGCTGTGGCCAGTGTTTATCCTACATGTTGTACCTGCCTTCTTTGCTACCTAACATAGTCTTGGTTACACCTGTAAGAATTTCAGATGCAAAAAGTGATACTTTTCTCACCTAACTTCCCATGCATACAGTGCAGATGGAAGTGGTCAGCCTAGCTGCCCCTTTAGAGACAGCAGAACGTTGTGTCAGGAGGATGTGTTACATATTCATTAAGGTATGCTGATCACGAAGTAGCCTGTGTTTTGGACCAAAATCTGCACCATAAAAAGGATTAGATAGTTATTTCCTTAAAATATTTTTTTTTTCCAATGCACATGACATTTTACTGCCTTTTCCTCAATATGCTGCACTACTGATTCATCACCTACTCAAAGAGTACAGATTGTTAGATCTGTTCTTCCATCACTGAGTGTACATTAACACAATGCTGCTACCGGTTTTCTCTGTGTAAATATTTTAAACATACTTTCCACTGAAAAACAAAATCAAGCTCCATCTAGTATTTCCATTAGATTTTGTTTGACCCATCTATTTATTTATATTTGAAAGTTTTATATCTTTTATGTTCAATTTTTTTTTTTTTTAATCAAACTACTTTCTGTTCCACCTGAACCCAAATCTGAATACATTATTGACTTCAGGTGCCCAAAACATTGCCTATTTTTTTAGGAGGTACTTTTGTTTTTCAACAAGACATTATATGCAGTCCAGAGAAGGTGCTGTATTCTGTTTTGATTTAATGAAAAGTAGAGAAGTTTGTCAAATCCATATGGTGCAGACCATCTAAGTCTCTAACAGTGTTAGAATACAAAGAATACCAAAGTGACTAGAAACAGAAACGATCATTTCCCTAGGCATATGATATATATTTTTAGGCAAAAAAAAAAAATGCGTTAAGAGGATCAGAGAGTGATGTTAACCAATTTTTACTATCTTCCGGAACACAGGAACAACTGCAGAAGTGTTACAATCTAGTATTAGCTGGTTTAGTCCTTTTTTACAGAAGGCATAGAGTAAAATCATGTGTGTGAAAAACCGAATACACCAATGTAAGTCCAGAGCAGTGTTTACTGCTGTAACTCTAAAGCAAAATTGGCATTCTGTGTCACTTCATAAGGGTGAGGAAGGGAGGACTACCCATACCATGGAAACAATGATCTGTGGTATGGATACAGAAATGATACTAACTGAGATCAGGACAATTAAATATATATATATATATTGAGCATTTCCCTTTGAATAATTTTTTTCCAGATTTTTTTTCCCTAGAAATACTGATTAAATTGTAAAAGATCCAGTTCTTCCTGTGAGATTTCCAATGTATTTCTCTAAAAATTAAACCTTTTATTTCTGCCTTCTGTAGTAATAAGAAAAGACAAAAATTCCTCTGTGTGTCTGATTTTCTTCCTCAACAGAAATGTGAAGATTATAAAAAATAAGCAAAGGACAATTCCCACTGTTTCACAAGCATCTACAGGAATATTAATACTGAAGATCAGTGTTCACAACACAAATCAGAAATTTCTTGAAAAGACATTATCCACTCTTCATTCAAACAGCAGATATTTTCTTATATTCCAATAATTAGCATCCTGGCTCACTGTTTTATGCTGACAGTTATGAACAGTGCTTTCAGCTAGGAACAGGAAGAAAAGCTCAGTCCCAAAGAGCTATGAGTAAAATCAGTCATATCTAATAAAAATACAGGGACTGAGTATCTGGAGCAGTGGTGCACCCCTCATCATGCTGCAAGACTCAGTTTAGAGTTCAACACTAGCAAGTCCAGAGGAGAAATAAAAGATTCACTTAACATCAACCAGCATTTCTTTGGAAAGAGACAGAGGACCAAGAAACACATTGCAAATTTTGATGATTCAGACTTGTCAGAGCAAAGAAACAGATGTCAGTCAGACAAAAAAAAAAAAAAAAAGGAAATTTTGTAGAGGTTTTAGCACGCTATATTAGTTGCAAGGAACAAATGGATATTCAGACTGAAGTTTTGTCAGAGCTGTAGTTGCTATGTGATTCTGAGTTTCCAAGTAGCTGGCATAAATTCTTAGGGAAATATATTGGAGATCTTGACTTTGGCAGGAAATCATATCTATTTGTTCTGCTTCAAGAGGCCAAGAAAGAGATTATAAAATGGTTCAGAGAGAGTCATTAATGAGGGTTGGAGTGATGCATCCAGAGATGTAGACCAGAGCACAGATTTTGTACCTGTATGCCCCAGGACCCCAAGGGTGTATAGAAGAAAAACACTTTAAAAACAAACCTCACTATACACTTTTATTTAAGGTAGTATATTTATCTACAGTTATTCCATCCTAAAATAAATGGCATTTTGCATTACTGTGCATAGAATAAAAATGCAGGTACCACATGGTAATCAAGACTGTTAATGATGACTTCACCACCTCCCTAGGCAGTGTGTTCCAGTGCCTAACAACTCTCTCAGGGAATAAATTCTTCCTAACATCCAGTCAAAACCTTCCCAGTGCAACTTGAGGCCATTCCCTCCCGTCCTATCATCAGTAATTTGGGAGAAGAGACCAACACCTGCCTCAATACAACCTCCTTTTGGGTAGCTGTAGAGAGCGATAAGGTCACCTCTCAGTCTCCTCTTCTCCAGGCTAAACAACACCAGTTCCCTCAGCCAGGCTCCATAAGGCATGTTTTCCAGCCCTCTCACCAGCCTCGCTGCCCTTCTCTGGACCCGCTCCAGCACCTTCATGTCCTTCTTATCCTCTGGTGCCCAAAACTGGACACAGTGCCCAAGGTGTGGTCTCACCAGTGCCAAGTCCAGGGGCACGATCACCCCCCTACTCCTGCTGGTCACACCGTTTCTGACACAGGCCAGGATGCCATTGGCCTT
>NW_008602144.1:0-420 GCF_000691845.1 Merops nubicus | reverse complement strand
CCCGGGTCTTTGCCCCCCGGCCATTTCCCAGCCACTCCTCCCCAGGCCTGCAGCATTGCCTGGGGCTGTTGTGATGAAATGATTATGTAGTGTCTTGATTCAACTGATTTGCAGACTCATGGGAGATTAAAAATTTCCTCTTTACATTTATATTCAGGAGGCAAAGGAGGGAACAGACTGAAAAAGAAAACCTGTTTCTAAAGTCATCATCCATTCAAGAAGACTGCAGGCCTGCGGTGCTGAGATGATCCTTAGGTACTGTCTCAAAGAAAATGTCTGTTGTAGTGAAAGAAAATGTCTAGCAAAGGCCTCTGCGAAGCCTTTTAGTTGAGATGACTTTTCAATCTACAAATTGAATGGAAAAGAAAAAACAGATTGGAAACTATACACAGTGGTGGTGCCCAGATGCTGGCAGCATCA